>NW_026895203.1:0-145757 GCF_033153095.1 Gastrolobium bilobum | reverse complement strand
TGCTACCCTCCATAGCGAATTAAGAGCTATAAATAAGTCCATTTCGGGTGTGAACCACCACTACGAAAATTTTCCTTTTATGTTAAGGTTTACTACTTTTGTGTTGTTGTTGAATCTTATTTTTTTTCTATTTTTGTAGGATGAGTGAGGGTAGGAATGATTTAATAGCTACTGTTTATTATAATGGGAGAAAATACTTTGGTCCAAACGGGCAAGTGTTTGAAGGTGATGCAAAAATATTTCGCATGAGCCCAAGATGCAATCTTCACGAGCTGAAGAAGTTAATATACAAGAAGTTTAGATTACAACGTGGTCAAACTCTTCCTCGGTTGACCGCTAGATGTGCCTCAGGTAACCCCGTGCAATGGGTTGGTGTGGAAATTGTCGACGATGAAGATGTAACATTAGTAGTAGATGCAAGCACTTTTGAACACGGCGAGTCAAGATTTATTGAATTGTATGCAGAAGTCAACTACGGTGGACAATCCAGCAGTCAACCGAGCAATCCATGCACTGACATCATCGACATAAACATGGTGCCAGTGGTTAATCCGGAAGTTGAGGTCGCGTCCCCAACGCTTGCACCACCAACTCAAGAAATTTTTTATGAAGCGGTTCCAGCCAACGACATGTACGATCCATCTTGGCGTACAGATATTTTCGAGGAGGAGCGTGATGAAGGTCTTGTTCCAGATAGCGAGTCATCGGATACAGATGTCGATGGTGATTTTGATTATTGTCCGTCTACTGCAGTTGAACAACCAATTCCATCGCTAGGCATTGTCGGAATGCAAGATCCTCCTGTTGCAGGTACGTAAGGATTAATGCTTTATAATACAATATCTAATATCAAAATAAAATGACATTAATATTGGGGTTTTGGATATGTTATTATGCAGGAAATGATAATGTACCATTTTGGTCTGGAATTAGCCATTTCACGAATGTTAATTGGGAATATTCAGATCAAGAATTGGATGATATGAATGGAGCACAAATACCTAACTGGCAGATCGGCGACGAGCTATATAAGGACCAATTGTTTGACACTAAGCAAGATGTACAGATGACAATTAAACAATATTGTATGGCAAATCATCGTACAACAGTCGTTTTGAAAAGTGATACGAAAAGGTTGATTATGGTTTGTCAAAATCATAACGCGGGTTGTCCAATGAGGATGAGAGCATACCAAAAAAAAGGTGGCAGCGAATGGGTGATAGGCATATGGAACAACGAACACACGTGTTAGTTAGTCTCTTACCCAAGATCACAAGCAGTTGGACTCAAATCTCATTTGTTCATTGATCTTAGGTGCGTACAGTTATTGCTATTAAATTTATAAAAACTTTGTCTCTTGTTGACTAATACAGTGTTGTTTGACCACATAAACAGAAATGATAAGAGAGGAGCCCAGTGCCAAAATTGGGCTTATCCAAGAAAGGATCGCTACTAGCCTTGGATTCCATATATCGTATAGGAAGGCATGGAAGGCAAAGCAAAAGGCTATTGTGAAAGTATTTGGTGACTGGGACGAGTCGTATGCGTTCTTACCTAGGTGGCTGGATTACATGTTGCGTTTTTCTCCTGGATCCGCATATAAGCTGGATTTGCATGACCATTTCATTGATGGTTGCCTAGACCAAGCTCACAAGGTTTTCAGAAGGGTGTTTTGGACATTTAAACAGTGTTGTGAAGCATTTAATTATTGCAAGCCAATCATCCTGATGGATGGAACCCATCTATATGGCAAATATCGTGGGACCCTAAGGATTGTTACAGCAGTTGATGGCAACAATTACATTCTTCCAATTGCATTCGCTATCGTGTCTTCGGAGAATACTGACAACTGGTCGTGGTTCTTAGCACTTATTCGAATACATGTTACGCAAGAACACGTGATCTGTCTGATTTCTAATCGGCATGCGGGAATCTTGTCTGCAGTCAACAATGCTGATCTAGGATGGTCTCCACCACAGGCATATCATGTGTATTTCCTTCGCCACGTGGCCAGTAATTTCAATCACAAGTTCAAGAATGTCATGTTGAAGAAGCAGTTGAAGAAGTTAGGTATGTTTTCAATTTGTCTGATTCGTATAATGGACCACTGATAGTAATGTTTTTGTGTGTGCTATGTGTAGGATATACAACATCGCGCTTGGACTTTGATGCTGGTTTAGAGAACATGTTACGCAAACCCTCGATACGCGAACGTCGAGTACGACGCTGGACAGGCGAAGGGTCCTGTGTATTACGTACCACCGGTGGGGCTGCGGGATCACTAGGATCTGTCAATCTGGTCATATCATCACACGCGGCAACTACCCTGAGTGCCTCGTGATAAATCTGATCCATAGAGAACGATACCCGACCCTCTGGCGAAGCCATATGGACCACCGTCTCCGCGCGATCAGCCTGTAGTACATACATGAATTAACTTGTTAGTGACTGTGAAACAAGTTTATAAAACCACAACAGTCAATAGTATTACAACATACCACGTGCGTCGCAATCGCAGCCCTGCGGGTCATCCATCGACGGGTCACTCTATGAAACCACCCCATATACTCACTGTTAACAGATATGTGGCTCTCATCATTATGCGCAAGAGGCAAAAGCTCCTGTAGTACCAGAGAATCCCTATCCTCCCACTGAGAGATAAAGAATCCATGTCTCTCCCTCCAATCTACGTCTGTCTTACCAGTAATCCTAATCGTCAACAGGTCAAGACAACTAATCAGAGCATGTGGAACAGGCTGCTGAAATCCAAACTGCCGTAGAACTCGATCGGGCTACTAATAGACAACGACCTGGTAACAAATAAGTGGACAGACAGAGATCCATCTGCGGACGGTGTCAGAAGGTGGTGGATTACCTTCGAAACCCAGGTATGGTCTCCAACAAAACTCACGTCTGCGCATAATGTCCAGACGATGCCGGTACCTGCAAATGTGTGTACACACAGTCTGCCGCACATCATAACTGTTAAACCTGCAACAAATAGTCCACATATATTACCATACAATAACCGCAAAAATATTAACAGCCTGCAATTTGAATAATTTACATAAACAACAGTGCAATTACCTGAGTCCATAAGCAGCATGCTCATCAGTGACTTCGGGTACTCCAGGAGAGATAGGCGGGAATCTGGTCCACGCCAAAATTGCAATAAGAGTGCACAACCACCCATTTTAGAACGTCTCCTGTCAGTCACTTTGCACAATTCCTTATATAAGACGGCGAGAACTGCAGAGCCCCAACTACAGGTTCCACACCGCTGGAAATTATCCAAATATGTTAAATATCTCGCAGGAACGAAGCTGGAAGCAGTGTCCACAAACAGTGTCCCCCCGAGTATGCGCAAAATTAGTGCGCAAGTATATCTCATACGGTCAACCTCAGTGTTTGCGTGGCCTGCATAATCCCGAAACTTCTGTCGTAGGAAGTGGAGACCCAACAAACCTCCAGACAAATCCCTACCAGCCAGTGGATCAACGCCTAAGTAGTCATTGACCAACTGCTTAAATGGATATCGTCCGTGGCGCCCGGACACAACCTCACCATCAGTGGGCAATCTTAGTAGATGATGCACATCCTCCAGGGTAATGGTGACCTCGCCCATCCTCATATGAAATGTCCGTGTCTCTGGGCGCCATCGCTCGACAAGCGCAGACACAAGCGCATGGTCTATCTGAAATCATAAAAAATATGTGGTCAATCAGCAATAAAAATATTATTATTACAATGCCATATTCCAAAGTCAGGATATAGTGATACAATAAAAAATTACTAACCTCATGGTTGCGCAATCGCGTAATATGGTAGAAGCCAGCCTACCTCAGCCATGGCTCAATCTCTTCAGGAATGGCACTGTGATCATGTGTCGCAGCATGTCGCACATTAATCACACGATCCTGGACATTCGGATCCTCACAGGTGTTCCACACATGTGTGGATATATGTTTCTCCTGTAAAGTTAGGAGAGTCTTGTCTGAAGGCCCAGGGTCAATCACGCTGCGTGGAGACCCAAGACAAGGTGCCTCATCATGCTCCATATCTAAATAAATTAATACAAAACAATTAAATTAATATTCATCAACAAAGAATTCATAAATATTTAGCTAAATAAATTAAATTAATAAAAGCACAATTCAATAGGTTTTTCTCCATTTAAGTTTCTGCTTTAACTAAATTAAAAATTATTGCTAACCTATCGTTTCTAAAATCAACAGTAACTAACATTGAAATAAGTATTAAAGCATAAATAATAAATTAAATTAATTAAACCTACGATTTTATGCGTTAATAGATTCACATAATTTCCAACCTAAGGTTTCAAAAATTTAAGAATTAAACAATATTTCTAAATTATTAACGTTTATAAATTAATTAAAAAATTTAATTATGTAGACCTAACCATTCATTTATGTGTAAAATAAATTAACACATTTATTAACCTAATGGCTCAAATACCAACATTAAATAATACTAACACATTTTACTAGCCTAAGGTTTCAAAACCCTAAACCCTAAATCTAAATTTATAAATTATTAATGTTTATAAATTAATTAAAAAATTTAATTATGTAGACCTAATCATTTATTCATGCGTAAAATAAATTCACACATTTATTAACCTAACCTTTCAAATACCAACATTAAATAATATTCACAAAATATTACAGCATAAATAAAAAATTATTTATATTAGCCTAAGCATTATAGCGTGGAATTAATTAACACATTTTACTAGCCTAAGGTATCAAAAACCAAAATTAAATAACATTACACATGTATTAAAGCTTAAATAATAAATTAAATAAATTATATCTAATCATTTATGCATGATTTAAAATTATCACATTTACTAGCCTAAGGTTGGAAATATCAACATTAAATAATATACCACATTCACTAACCTAAAGTTTCAAGTATCAACACTAAATACTATAACATATTTACTAACCTAAAGTTTCAAGCCTAAACACTAAATAATATAACATATTTACTAATCTATTGTTTCAAGTATAAATATAAAATAATATAACACATTTATAAAAACATAATTAATGAAACAAACATATTATAAAAGCAATAAAAAAAAAAAGATACTAACCTTGTAGAGAGAAAGCACTTAGAGAGAGAGGGAGTGAGGGTGAGGATGAGAGGAAATGGTGGGGGAGGGGTGGGGACCGTGGGATTTATATAGGAAAAAACTTGCAAATAATTCGCTACCCTTGGTAGCGAATTTGTGCAAAGCTGCCATGTGTCTGACATGCGCAGTGCAGCAGGTGACCGTTGCCACGTATTTCGCTACATAGTGTAGCGAAATATGGGTGGCTTGACACGTGTCCAAAAGGTGACTGACCAGGCTGACCTTTTGACACGTATTTCGCTACACTGTGTAGCGAAATACGTGGACCAGTGGAGAGGTGACACATCAGCAGGCCTAATTCGCCACATTGTGTAGCGAATTAGCCTACGTGGCAGTTTGGGAATTTTTACTGTGCGCGTGGCATTCTGGTAAATTTTATGATGAACAGTGGCAAAATGGTCACTGTTCCTAATGAGTTAAGTAGCTTGATTAAGACTTAAACATTTCTCATTTTAGGTCTCCATCTTCCCCAAACCGCCGCCACCACCATTGATAATCATCTTGGAAACCTAGTTTGAGCTACAATACATTAAACATCTTGGTTTTTGAAGCAAAAGTGCATAGAATCGGCAAAAAAATTAAAATAATGCATTTAAATCAAATAATTACGCATTTAATGCTGTTTTTTTAAATAATTACGCATCTGATGCACAATGTGACGCCAGTTTTGGGCGTCACATGTGACGCCCAAAAGTGGCGTCACATGTGTGCTCTATATGTTCCCCCACCCCCTCCATTCAATTCACACCTCTTCTCTCACTCTTCATATCTCTCTTCTCCACCAAAATTCCTTGTTCTTTAATTTAGCATTTGAATTTTATTTCTTATTCTATTTAAAAATGAGCTCAAATCCTGATTCTGTTCGTGTTGTGTTATATTACAATGGTAGGAAGGTAGAAGGTCAACGAGGTGTCATCTTCGAAGGTGAAAAAAGGCCGACACGTATCCAACGCAACGCAACCATTGGCGAACTGCATCAGAGAATTCGGCAGAAGTTAAGTCTTCAAGACAACCAATGTATCACTCAGATCACGACAAGGTTATGGCGATGTGATAAATACATTAGTTTGCAAGTGGTTGACGATGAAGACCTGGAGATGACAATGGAAGAATTTTTCAATCAGTCAAGGAGGGATTTTCTGGAGTTGTATGTCGACATCGCCGCAACCGAGAATGTTCCTTTACCGGTGATGTCAGTTGATTTAAATTCTACCCGTCTTCCAGCTTCGCCTGCCGCTCATGCGTCTCCAGTTGGTAACTTTTCTGGCAGAGGATGCTAGTGCTTCAGAAGGAGATGAACCCCGTGAGATGGGTGCGTCTCAAATCCCAATATTCCATCAACCAGTCGTCGCGCAAATGTCGCAGTTGCATGACGTTGCGTCTGCCCCGTTAGGTATTCACCATGAAGGTAATTGAAATAAATTGTATATAGCTGAATAGATACCTCCTTTAATACCTGAATTAGGAAGTTTGTATTAAAAAGTTATAATCCGCAGTTGCAGGTGACGAAGCTGTTATTCCTTTTTGGGAAGGAATTCTGCATTATTCCTACATTGATTGGAGTTATCGGAGTGAACAAGAATCATGCACTGTTGGTACGGTTTCAGGATCGGGTTCAATACAAGGTTCGTGGCAACTGGGTGACAAGTTATTTGTCAATCAAGAATTTGCAACAAAAAAAGATGTCCAAATGGCACTTAAGCACCACCTTATTAGGGAGCATCAAGAAGCAATTGTAATTTAGAGCACGCCTGCAAAGTTGTCCATGAAATGTTGTGCGTATGATAAAGGTTGCCCGTGGCGTGTCAGGGCGATCAAACCGGTGTTTGGTGAAAATTGGAAGATTACGAGATGGGGTGAAAATCACGATTGTTTGAATGAGCACATTTCCCAGGGACATAGACAGCTCGATGCGGACGTTATTGTAGATCTCGTCATAGGTACGTATTTATTTATTTGTATGACATGTCAACATTTTCGTGCTGTGTAATTAAATTCGTTCGATGTAATCGAGTCTGGGTCATCTTCAATGCAGGGATGATTAAGGAAGAACCATCTGTGTCAATCTCTTTGGTTCAAGAAAGGATAACCGCTAAATATGGCTTTAAAGTTTCCTACAGAAAGGCGTGGTATGCGAAGCAGAAAGCGATGGCAATTATGTACGGTGATTGGGAGGAATCGTATGCTTTTTTGCCAAGGTGGTGCGAATACATGCTTCGCTTTTCTCCAGGTTCTTTTTATCATATACACACAAATGATCTTTATGCCGAGCAGAGCTTAGCTACTGGAAAAAAAGTTTTTCATCGCATATTTTGGACGTGTAGACAGTGTTGTGAGGCGTAAAATTTGCCAAACCCGTCATACAAATTGATGGAACACATTTATATGGGAAGTACAAAGGCAAATTGTTGGTGGCCACAACCCAAGATGGTAATGATGAATGCTTACCGATCGCTTTTTCCATTGTTGAAGGCGAAACCTTGGAAGCATGGGATTATTTTCTTGTTAATATTCGTGCTCATGTTACTACAATGTCAAACATATGTTTGATCTCCGATCGGCATCGAAGCATAATATCTGCTGTGGAAAATAACCCTAATTGGCAGCCGCCAAATGCATATCACGTCTTCTGTATTCGTCATATTGCACGCAACTTCAATCAAAAGTTTTGGAATGAAGGTTTGAAGCGGATGTTAAAGAATTTAGGTATACTCATTGACACGATGAGTTATTATTTCTTTTCATTATGGCTGAAAATTTATTTTTAATGCGATCATGTACAATATATGCAGGTTATACGCCCGCCATGGTTGATTTTGAGAGGAATCTTGCGAGTTTCCGTGAAAGTAGTCCTCAAATTGCTGAGTGGATTGATGCCATCCCTAAGGAAAAGTGGTCGCGGGCCTACAATATTGAAGGACAGAGGTACGGTCATATGACAACAAATTTGGCTGAATCTGTCAACAGGGTTTTGAAGGGGGCCAGAAATATGCCGATAACCGCATTGGTTAAGCACACATATAGCAGATTGGTTCATTATTTTGTTGAGCGAGGTACAAAAGTCGTTGCACAACTTGAATCAGCTCATCGTCACTGCAAAAATGTTGTTGAATTGGTCAAGAAGAACCAGGTAGATGCAACCGGCCACCATGTTCGTGCATACAATGTCGAACATACTGTCTTCGAGGTTGACACAGGTTGGGAGCGTTCATATTCTGTCAATCTCCCACAGGGATTCTGTCAGTGTGGAAAGTTTAAGGCCTTCAAGTATCCGTGTAGTCATGTCACTGTTGCTGCTTTAAGTGTTAGGCAGAGTCCGTTCACGTACGTAGACGATGTCTTCTTGACAAAAAACTTGGTCAAGGCTTATTCTTTTCCGTGGGAGCCAATCGGCAACGAGGAAGCAATACCTGAATTAGGTGGTGCCAAGATTATTCCCGATAAAAATATGTTGCGTGCAAAAGGTCTTCCAAAGTCAACTCGCATCCGCAACGAGATGGACGAAGTTGAGACAAGTCAAAGCCGTATTAGGTGTGGACTTTGCAAGGAACGCGGCCATAATCGTCGAGGATGTCCAAATCGTGGGAGAAACGACTGATAGTCTTAGTAATTGTATTTTGCATATGCGTTATTTTATGTCTTAAATTGTAATGTTCGTTATGTTGGACTATTTCCTTTACGTATGTTTTATTGTCGTAGTGATTATCCGCCTGGATTAGTTATACCGTGTCATACATGCATTAATGTTGACGTACAAAACATAAATACTAAAGAGGTGTAATGACCAAAAAAAGCATAATAATGTCCAGTCCACATATACATACAAAAAGTAATAAAGTCGTAACTAATACAAAAAAACCCTACAGAGCAATGAAACTACGACCAAGGTGGCCATGGCCTATGACGAGCATCCCTATCTGGCAGTATACGTCTGTCCCAAACTGGGTCTCCCTGAGGTGCCGGTGGTGGTGGAGTCTGGAAATCATACATGGCTGCACGCATGAAATCATCTGCAGGTCCTTGCCCACCAAAACCTGAAGTACTGGCCTGAAAGTGGGATGGCGTGACTCCCTGACTGTGGGTCTCATCACTGTCATGGCTCTCGGTCACAAGGCCTAGCATCTGATACATGTCGTTCGTATCCTGAACAGACCAATGCAGCACATTTGCATCAAGTCCTTGTGAAAACTGCTAGAATGAAGGCTGGGAGTAAGCCTGATCCGCCCCTGCCATGGCCATGGGACTGGCCTGGAACACTGGCTCCTGTGAGTCCATGTATGGATGCTCAGAATCTGGCTGGCTAGGACCTGCCGCATCCTGCGATCCGTGATGATACATCGGCTGGGACCCGTAAGTAGTCCCTATGAGTGGAGGTCTGAACCATCCCTGTGTCTCGACAACTGGTCTCGGGGCAATAATCAAAATAGGGACAGCTGCAACTCGCTCACGGGTACGTCCTAATCTGCGTCCCTCCTGTCTATTACGAGGAACATCCACGATCAACTGAGGATCAGCCTGTGTCTGCACGGGGGGTGCCTCAGGTCCAGGCTCATCAACTCGTGAATTCTCACGAAACATTCCAATAATCCAGCCAATCTCCTCGTGGATATACTCTAGGCCGATTCGAGGAAACTCCTCCACCGTTGTTGCATGATAAAGCATTTCAAGACCGTCAATCTGTATATTACGAAAATGTGTTAGAAATGTGAAACAAATGTAAAATATGTATGTTTGTTAGAATTTGTCATAAACTCACCATGCGGCCAATCTTCGTTTCCCTCCGAGATATGTAGCGCTTTCCCTCACTCTGTACCACTCTATGTACGCATGATTAGGTGACATCAAACCAAATAATGGAGGTGGCAAAAAATTATGCTGCACCCTGGTATTCCATCTTTCAATGTGAGCCCTCATCTTACGTCTCCAGTTCTCTTCAACCTTTCCCCGTAGAGTATGATCATGTATCCCTCTCAACTTTCTAGACACATCCGGGATGGGTTGATCAAGACCGAACTGTCGCATGCACCTATCCGGTTGACATGCCTCTACTGTGTGGAAGTAGATAAGAGGTGTGACAGCAAGCCACAGGTACTGCTGCTCTGGAGTCACGTCGAGCCACTGATATTCAAAATATGGTTGCCACACCACCTACAAACAAAATGATAAACAATATATAGAGTAACAAAAAAAATAATTTAATGGAGAAATAACAGCATCGTAAGTATCCAACACCTAACCTCATCTCTACACAGTGTGTCCAATGTTGCCGGATAATGGGTGACCTCATGAGGTTTAAACTTTTCTACCGTATTAAACCTGTCATCAGAAACATACATTTTCAATCATAATCAAGAAGTATACAGTTAGTATATACATTATCAACCATACATTATCGAAATCAAATGAAGTTAATAAAGCATACCGGCATCCACAATGTGTGCTCGGCTCTGGAGGAGGAGGAAGGGGTGGAGCAATGGGTGGGAATCGTATCCATGCCCAAATCTGAAGGAGAATATGGCAACCACCCATGTCAGTTCGCCGGGCATCTGTCAATTCACACAAATTCCTGAACAAGTGTGACAAAATCGCAGATCCCCAGCTGAATCGGCCAATGTCCTTAAATCCTCCGCCTAGCAACAGGACAAGCCGGTAACCAAAATTGCTACCTCCAGACTTGTCCGCCAGCAACCAAGTCCCCAGCATCCGGGCAATGTGCGCTTTTGTGAAGCAGATCTCGGCATCGTGATTCCCCTCATGATCAGTCCACCGGGTATAATGCCGATCTAAGAATGAGATGCAGAGGTCGCCGGAATGATGGAACTCACCGGCCTCTGGAACATGTCCAAAAACAGCACCACAAGCAGCGGGCCAATCCTCGGAGGTAGATCCGATGACGACAGTGCCGTCAGTTGGCAAGCCCAATATGCCTGCCACATCTTGCAAGGTGATCGTCATCTCACCTTGGGTCATGTGAAAGGTATGTGTCTCTGGTCTCCACCTCTCGCCCAGAGCACTAATTAAAAATGCACCGATCTGTGATAAATTACGCAGTTATCACGTGTTAACGAATTTTATTGAATAATTACATAAATACAAAACGATGTAAATAACATACCTGAATATGTCGCATCCTGGCAACATGTATGAATCCCGCCTGTCTGAGGTACTCTTCGACAACCTGTGGAATAACACCAGTAGGTGGCCCCCCTTGTGGCTTCCCACGCCTGGTCTTTATTTTCCTTACATGCTCGGTATTCCACACTCGTTGTGAAATATGGCCACACTGCGTCCTCTTACGGAAGATGTCCCATCTGTAAAGACCAGGTATAATGTACAAGCTGGGATCGCTAGGCTCTACATCCGATGCAGAACCCGAAGAAGATGATGAGTCAGCCATTACCCTAAACTATATCACATAAAACAACATCGAAATTAATCACATGTAATGCCTCATTTAATTTACAAATTAATTAAGCAATGCCATAATTGATTATCACAAAAATTAAGCATATGCGTCATTTATTTAACTAGAATCGAAATTAATGAAGTCCTCTTAAAATGTAGAACCGTCATTTTTTTGTAATTAAATAATAATAAAACATCGGACAAAAATAATATAATACTTACAGAATACTTAACCCTAGGTCACTACCAACTTCATAAATATGTACTAATCATCACACCTAACTTAATAACATCATACATACAAAATTTACGAAATCCCTATCACTATTTTCTAAATCACTAATTAATATGCTAAACCCTAATGCATAATTAAATATTAATAATAATAACTACGTAACAATAAAATTACTATATCATTACAACATTCATAGCATGCCACAAAATTTCTAAGTGACTATCCTATAGTTCTAAGTCTCTAATATACGATCAATCCTAACATGTATTACTAACTAGCGCTGTAATTTAAACGTATACATAGGAGGTATTACAACCTTACCTACGTTGGCAGAGCTTCGCTACGACCCGCGGTTAGAGAGAGGTTAGAGAGGTGAATGAGTGAGGAGTGAAAAAAAGGAAAGTGGGGTATATATAGGTTGCACATGAGACGCCCCTTTGGGCGTCACATGTGACGCTCCAATGGGGCGTCTTCCCCTAGGGAGAGACGCCTCAGTGGGGCGTCTCATTGTGCAACAAATGTGTAATTATTTGAAAAACAGCATTAAATGCGTAATTATTTGATTTAAATGCATTATTTTAATTTTTTTGTCGCTTGTAAGCAAAACCTACCAATTGGTTTTCCGGCTCTTTGACCTAAAAGGGTGTTTTACCCATTTAATGTACCAATTTGGTATTTGATTCCCGATATTTACCAATAGGGGTCGTTTAGTGTCGTGGGGACCCCAGCGACACTGAGTGTCTCCCCCCACCCCCTGCGACACTCACACTATTGTGCCAAGCGCCATAATCTCGTTAGTCCCGTTATCGTAAAACTTCGAAAGGTCATAACTTTTGACTCGGATATCCAAATTAGATAATTTGTTTTTTGATTTCACATAAATTTTTGAGATCTACGCAATAACACTTCATTTGACATATTTTATCTTCCATAGATATAGTTCAAATTTGCAACAATAGTTCTATCTATTAGAGTTGCAGCAGCACCTGTGTGAGACAATAATTAATTTCAAATTTTGTTTTTAAAAAATTTCGACGACTCTGATTTGTAAGCATGTGACACCATTGATCTTTTTTGATCTAACGACTATCAGACGAGGTGTCAAATTTCAAATTTAACACCGGTGTCAAAGGATTCAACCTCATATATATATATATATATATATATATATATATATATATATATATATATATAAGAGAGAGAGAGAGAGAGAGAGAGAGAGAGAGAGAATGGTTATACATGTAGTCTATGAAAATAATAAGAATATTTTTGAACTTCTTTATTGTGCACAAAAGTTATCATATCATTGATTGATTGCTATGCCTCAATTTTCTGACCCACTTGATATATTTTTCGCTTATGAATATTTACATATCAAACCTTCAAGTAAATTTGAATTATTACCGTAACGACGCTTTTTATCATGTTGATATTGGATGAGTATAAAATGTTCAACTCTTGACACTGCAATTCTTTTGGAGTGAAAATATAGAAACATTTCAAGTAATTATACTACTTAATTAGGGATTATTATATTATGTAAATATTTTTTCTTATTTTGTAATATTGTTTTTTACTTTTTTGGATTTTGTAATAATTGCACTATTAAGGCAGGGATACTATTTTAATTTATAAAACTTTCCATATTTTTAGAATCTTATTATTTTTTTAATTATTTTTTATTAGGATTTGTTGAGAATTTGACCATCTTAGTTATAAATAAATTTCTGGTACCAGATTATGTAACAAATCACTCTAGATCTCCCTATTCTTCTTTCAAGGTGTCAACAATGTCATCTGCACCCACACATTATTGTCTTTCACCCATTTCACAACAGTATTTCATGATACCAAGTACCAATTACAGCATTACCTTAGAGGTTGGAAGCGTAGAAGCATCATCAAACAATGACGTTAAAGGAGTCACTATAGAGTTACAAGTACAACAATGGTACAATCTTTATGTGCAATCTTTCAAAGACCATCCACCTGTGTCAATGATGGAAGAAGATTATTTTGTGCAACCAAAGTGTACTTACAAGTTCAAGCTTCCTCTTTTTCTTGTCACCAGTTCTTGTGTCGACGCTTTTTGTGTTTGCAGTATTTACGTCAAGCAAGAGTTAGCTTTGTTGCCCATAAACACTGGTTTGGCTGAGTTTGTGAAACCACACATAGTTCAGAATGTTAGTGCATGGGCACGACGGGAACAAACTGAGTTTAAGATGGTTTTTAATGTCAGGGCTGTTATGATTGACTTGGCAGATGAGCAAGTGTGAGAAATATCGCAGACAATGTTTGGTTTGATTTAGTGAAACTCTAAATATATTATTGCATATTTACAAAAAAAAAAAAAATATATATATATATATTATTGCATCATTAGGATTTTTTTTTTTTTTTTTTTTTTGTCTTTTTTTTTTCAGATCTCTTCTCCAACACCACAAGGGCGAAAAAATTGTAAGTGCATCCATTACACTGAACTTCAGTGCGATAATAATGTATTTTTACTAGAAAATATAGATGAATCATACACAAATTTTTAGGATCCCAGAATTCACTTATGTATCGTAATAAAAATATATTACCATGGCACAATAATTTTTTCCAAAGGAGCCTACCAGGTTTTTTTGTTTTTTTGTTCTGAGTGATGCTGGTACAATGAATAAGAGTTAAATTTTTTCCTTTTGCTCGGCTTTTGAAATCTGATTCAATGATTAACTGTTGTGAATCATTTTACAAAATTAGAAGAGAGGGATTGAGGGACAATAAAGTTGAGAACAGCTGAGACAGAATAATTTGATAGAGACGTTTGAAAATGTTCTTTATTTTTATTTTTATATTGTTTGGTCAATTTTTTTTATTTCACGACTCCAATTATTTGTTTGAGACGAATTAGATCTCCCATGTCTTCATGACCAGGTGAGAAAAGGGACCCAAACAAATATCAAGTTCTAAGCTCTTATCCCATAGGGTCATGCTCTTTTGACAGTTCATTTGTCCCGTGTTTTGTTTAGTCAACTTTCTTTTATAATTAATATTTAAAATAAAATGATAAATACAATAAATATTGTTCCTAATTGATATTAATTATAATTAATCAATACTAGCCTAAAATGGTGAAGAGAATAAATATTAATAATTCTAATCATTACAATCACAATTAATTGATATCAATTTAATTATTTCCTTGATGAACGCACTATGCCACGGTAACAAATATTTAAATATGTGTATTGTCTGTTGATTTTTTTAATTACTTATTTGAATAAAATAAGTATACTTTTTTTTGTGTGTTGTTCATTATTTTTTAATAAATTAAATAAATTTTTGAGCTCTTTCAGAAAAAAAACTATAAGTATTTTTAACACTTAAAAATCAATAAATTAAAACACTGGTTAGAACTTTAGTAGTTGTTCAAGTGAAAACCAGTTTTGAAGACATTAAAATAAATTTTTTATCGAGTCTAAAGTAATATTCAATAATATTTTTTAAAAAACTGAATTTGTTTTTAATTGTTTTATGATGAGAAGTTAACTTTGAACAGAAGGTGACTTCTAATCACATTTTAAAATGAATTTTTATAATTTATTTATAAATGTATTCTAATTTAATGTAATTATTCAAAAACAAAAGAATTCATATAAATAGATCTATACTTTATATTAAAATTAGTTGTTGCGATGAGTACCTTTCAGTTAATCATTTTAAACAATTTTTTAATTGTCATGATTGTTTGATTCATCAATTTAAAAATTGTATAAATTTAAACAAAATTTTGTGCATGATGTTAGAAATTTTTTTATCATTTAATCCCCTGTGTAGTTTGGTTTCAAGTGAAAATGTTATTTTTCAGTTAGATCAAATAAAATTTAATATTTGAACACTTAAAGTTAAACTTCAATGGGGTTAACTGGTTTTAAAAAAATCAAGGGTTTAGAGATAAAGAAAAAACTTCGTTTTGTGATGGTAATTAAGGATGTAGTGCGTAATTTTTATTTTTTTCATGAGGTTTTTCAAAATTAAAAATGGAAACCTCAACACTCCTAGGTCGTAGCAAGTTTATTCTCACACAAAAAACGTGGGTAAAATTCTCATAAGACCAACGGAAAAAAGAAAAAAGCACGAGCACACCATTTCCTAACCATTACAAGTTTTGAAGAAAAACTTTGCTCATCATCAGTCACGTAAATTTTTTTTTATGCGAATGGACCCCAATCACGTAAATTAATGAATAAGAAATTGATACAGTTTAACCAATTGTCTTGCGTTTTAATTGTAAATATGTAATTATGTCAAAATTTAATAGATAGTGCTTTGTCGCCCTTATAGTATTATCCAATTCAAATTGAATTAGTCGGACAATAAAGAAATAAAGAAATAAATAAATAATTGTGTTATAATGCTCGTGCCTAATGTTCCATTTGATTTAACTAAAATTTTAAGGTTTTAACCTAATTGTATAACTTGGGGAAAATCCAAACTAGGGGTTGGGACATAAATCGACAAATTCAGACATATAAAGAAAATGTTATATGAAAAAGTACATCATATGTATAAGAGCACACAATTAGTTTGTATCATAATTTAACATTACACACATATATTTAAAGTTGTTAGTATAATGATGTTACGGTTAGATTTTGGGATTTGATATGCTCAAAGAATAATAGATTCAATTCTTGAGAATTATAATTTTTAGGGGTGGAGTAACTCAAACTCAAAATTAAATTATTCGGGCGCATTATGGGTGTGTATGACAACTATTCTGTTTCTTGGCACTGTTTCTGAAAAGAAATAATTTTTTTCTATTTCTGTGCCTTGGAACAATTTTTGAGAAAAAAAATATGTTTGATAACATGTTCTATTTTTATTCTGAGATGAGAATTGCATTTGATAACACAACAAATAATATAATAAAAAATAATTCCTACTAAGCATAAATTTTTTTCGGATCATCACTTTCCTTTCCAAATGATGTGGTGGTGGCGGTGACAGAGTGGTGGTGGCATGGTGATGGTAGTGGTGGCGATGATGGTGGTGGGGGTGATGGTGGCATGGTAGTGGTGGCATGGTGGTGTTGGTTATGCCATGATGGTGGTGGTGACGAAGACAGTGGCTACAACGATTGTGGTGGTGGTTGGTGACGATAGTGGTGGCAATGGTGTCTATGGCGATAGTAGTGGCTGCGACGATGGTAGTGGTGGTTAGTGATGTGGTTGAAGTGGGGTCGTGGTGGTGGTAGTGGTGGCGACGGTGATAGCGGTGGTTGCGATGATAGTGATGGTAGTTGGTGACGGTGGTGGCAGCGGTGGCGATGATGACAGTGGCATGGTGGCGATGGCATCGTCGTGGTGGTGGTGGTGGTGACGAAGACATTGGTGGTACAACGACGGCGGCGACTGTAACACCCCGTATATATCCGGTAGTGTTATCACTACATCGTATTAAGCAGTGCTTAATTAAAAATGTGGAATATTCTTTTTCTTTTCAATTATGACGTCATTATCAATTACTTTCTTGATTACTTAATCAATTTCATAAAATATCGCCTGTATGTAAATTGCAATAAGACATCTACTGAAATACCTCAATATATAAATAAAGTGTGTATCTAAATCACGACATTACATCTCGTAATCCGGACAATATCCTGATACATTAATACAACTTCCAAAATACTCAAAACGAAACAATACTATGTGTCATGGACAATCCTCATGCTCACCAAATAAACAGCGTCTCAACAAGATAATCATAATCATAACACGAACTAAAAACATAAAGCAACATGCATATCCAGCATCCAACATGTCAGCATAATATAACAGCAAATCTAACTCAGCTCCGGCCTCCTGCCGCCTGAGGTCTCAACATTACATGAACCTGAAATAAGCATTCCCCAAACGTGGGGTGAGATCTCTAAACAAGAAATCTCAGTAAGACAAGGGGTCCTCAAGGATCTTCCACCCCAAGCTCACTTACATGTGCAATATAAGTTCTAAAAGCATTTATATCATTATCAGTTCCAAAACTATGTAGTGCAACAGATATCTATGGCATGTGTGTCTATCACTATCTACTGGCCAGATAAATGCAGGAATAAGTATACGTATATCCCCTACAGATAGTACAAGGAACATCGCTTGTACCTCACCCACAGCCTCACCATATTGTATGTACCACATACTCAGGCTTACCGTATAAGTGGAACACCACAAGCATATCTTAAAGACACTAGCATTTAACAGCTCAACAACATTTTCAAAACATCAAAAGCATGTAACACAGTATGCATATACCATACCCCCATAGCACATGGTGGAACCACAACATGGCTAAATCGAGGACACGAAAGCTTACCTTGCAAGCTCACTATCTAATGCCAAGAGTCCTCAATCCTCAAGTCCAACACACAGCAGATCACAATCTGATTTAGGACCAGCAAGTGTATCAACATACATAACTTAAAAGCATTAACATAAAGACTACGTTCTCCTTTAACGATTTACGTCTTAAGGCTTCCAACAAGCCACAAGCCCTTAATCACATGATTCTGACTTAGTCCATTAATTACAAAAGTTCAACTTCATCAATCTAGGGTCCACAAACCCCCAATAGCCTACTGTACACACAACACAACTACTGTTCTGCGAAATCCCAGAATATCTGGATATTCCACGGGAACATATCCGGATATGCAATATCCGGATATCTCACTGTCCATATTCGGATATGTAATATCCGGATATACAGATTCCCATATCCGGATATCCAATATCCGGATATTCCACGGGCAGATATCCGGATATTTCACGATAGAATGCAGCAACTGCATTTCGTGAAGATATCCTTCAAAGGTTGGGTTTTTACCGATTTTAAACACTTAAACATGCATTTCTAGGTGTGTTAAGCATTACCCAACAACAAGTTATCATCTTATAGCCTTAACATGCATCAAGCTTCCATTTTTAAGCATTAAAACTCAAGTTAAAGGTTGGTGATCATACCACAACTCAAAAACAGAGGATGGAGATGCTCTTGGAGCTCAACACAGCCACTCAAAGCTGACTCAACATGATGCACGAAAATGACACCATCAAGAGTAGGTTTTTCTTCACAAAGGTGACACTTTGAAGATCAAAATGCCAAGAATGAGACTCCCACCCTTCAAACACAAAACTCAGCAGTTCAAACTCCCTCACACAGGTTCTCTAACTCAGAAAAAAAACCAACAATGCAGTCCCAAGGCCAACCCTCACCCTCATCAAGTGTTTCCCCAAGAGAAAGTGTGAAGAAATCAAAGAAAAGGTAGGAACTTGGCCTCACAAGGAGAAGAGAATCTCCAAGAACAGAGTATCAGCTGACTAGCCCCTTAGCAACCACGTAGGAGTTTTGTTTTCTAGGGCATTGTGCCCTTAAAGATAGTATATATAGCCACTTACTCAATAAACACACAATATTAGCTTTAATTGTTACGCTTAGCATTTTAATACCAAACTTTGGATTCTTAACCTAATCAATTTTACAAGAATTATCATATTTTTCTTATAATTTTCTGAGCACCTTTCTGGTACGCGCTTTTCAAAGCCAGTACCGGTTTCTAGCACCAGTTCTCATTATTTGGACTTGAAACTCGTTTTACAAGTCCTACATATTATTCTAGTAATTATCATGCACTTACTTTAATTTTCCGGGATACTTTTTCGGTACGCATTTATACCGAATAGCAGAACCAGTATCTGTACTTTTCTTCCGAAAAATGACTTTCAGCATTCTTAATCACTTACCATAATTATTAAAGCCTCTTAATAATTATTAGGGTCAATTATGGAATCATTTCCTAATTTTGCATAATTAATTAATTAAAATTCCTTAATTAACGGTGCGGGTTCTTACATTCACCCACTTTTTTAGGATTTTGACCTCAAAATCAGAAACATACATGGTCGAAACTCGGGATACTGCCGGAGAAGCTCGTCCTCACGCTCCCAAGTACACTCCTCGGGAGTTCTTCCGGTCCATTGCACCTTGACCATTGGAATGATCTTGCTCCTCAGCTGCTTCTCGCCACGATCGAGAATCTTAAGTGGTCCGACGGGAGTCTTCAGGTTCTCCCGAACCTCCACATCATCCGGTTGCACCACGTGCGAAGGATCTGCTATGTACTTCCGAAGCTGAGACACGTGAAACACGTCGTGGATGTTAGCCAAGTTCGGAGGCAAGGCAAGCCGGTAGGCAATAGGTCCTACTCTACCAAGGATCTGGTATGGCCCAATATATCGCGGGCTCAGCTTCCTCACTCCGAGTTCCCGACCAACACCGGTGACAGGTGAAAGTCTCACAAACACGTGCTCACCCTCACTGAACTCCAGCGGACGATGCTTGACATCATAGTAGCTCTTCTGGCGATTCTGCGACTGCTTCAACTTTTCACGGATCATCTGGATCTGCAAGGTGGTATCTTGGACAAAGTCCAAGCCAAAAAGCTCCTTGTCCCCAACCTCAGACCAACAAGTAGGAGTCCGACACCTCCTACCATACAGTGCTTCGTAGGGCGCCATGCTCAGGCTAGCATGAAAGCTGTTATTGTAAGAAAACTCAACCAACGGAAGGTACCTATCCTATGCCGAGCCTTGCTCCAACATGCAAGCTCGCAACATGTCCTCCAAGGTCTGGATGGTCCTCTCAGTCTGTCCATCAGTCTGAGGGTGATAGGCGGTACTCAATCTCAACTGCGTACCAAAAGCCTCCTACAACGCCTCCTAGAACCGAGAAGTGAACTTCGGGTCACTATCACTGATGATACTCTCGGGCACCCCGTGAAGCCTCACAATCTCGCGAACATAAAGCTTGGCCAACTGCTCTGTAGTGAAGCTCACCTTCACTGGAAGAAAATGGGCAGACTTCGTGAGTCTGTCCACAATGACCCAAATAGAGTCACAACCCGCCTGAGTCTTCGATAATCCCACCACGAAGTCCATGGAAATACCTTCCCACTTCCACTGTGTTACTTCAAGAGGTTGAAGTTCACCAGACGGTCTCTGATGTTCAATCTTCACCTTCTGGCAAACCAAACACTTGGACACAAAGATAGCAACATCTTTCTTCATGCCCGACCACCAGAAGTTCTTCTTCAGGTCTTGATACATCTTAGTAGTACCAGGGTGGATAGAAAACTGACCCTTATGGCCCTCTGCCATAACCTCTTCTGTCAACGGACCTCGAGGAACTACAATCCTCTACTGAAACAAAAGCAATCCATCATCATTCCAAGACACACCGTCTTGGTTCTTCACATAATCCAGACACTCTCTCTGAACTTGTGCCTCTTTGATCTTTTCTAACAGCTCGTTCACAACATCTGCTGCTTCCAACTCGAGAAGTACACTCTCACACAGAGCGGTCACTGCCAAGTTTCGGAACTTCTTAACCACATCAAAGTTACCAAGTAACAAACTGGATGAGCTACTGGATTTCCGACTCAAAGCATCAGCTACCACATTGGCCTTGCCAGGATGATACCTTAGCTCGAAGTCATAGTCCTTTATGAACTTCATCCATCTCTTCTGCCTCATGTGCAACTCCTTCTGGTCGAACAGGTACTTCAAACTCTTGTGGTCACTGAACAACACAAACCTCAAACCAAAAAGATAATGCCTCCAAATCTTGAAAGCAAACACAATAGCAGCCAACTCCAAGTAATGAGTAGGGTAGTTCTCTTCATGAGGTTTCAACTGCCTCGAAGCATAGGCAATCACTTTGCCCAACTGCATTAACACACAACCTAGCCCCTTCCCAGAGGCGTCGGTGTAAAGCTCAATCTCAAGCGCAGTATCAGGAAGGACCAACACATGTGCAGTAGTCAGTCTCTCCTTCAACTCCTGAAAACAGACCTCACACTCGTGAGTCCACACAAATGGAGTCTCCTTCCGAGTAAGGCGAGTCAATGGAAAAACCATGGTGGAGAATCCCTTGATGAACCTTCGATAGTAACCTGCCAAACCCAGAAAGCTCCTCACTTCCGTAACTGTCTTGGGTCTCTCCCAATCCAGCACGGCCTCAATCTTGTTCGGATCTACTGCAAGTCCTTCAGCAGAAATAACATGCCCAAGGAACTTCACAGACTTGAGCCAAAACTCACATTTGGAAGGCTTCACATACAGCTTCTTCTCCTTCAGCACTTGCAGAACAGTTCTCAAATGCTCCACATGCTCCTCCTCCGTCTTGGAGTAAATCAAAATGTCGTCAATGAAGACGATCACAAACTGATCCAGGTACGGCTGGAAAATCTGGTTCATGTAATCCATGAACACAGCAGGTGCATAGGTGAGACCGAACAGAATCACCAAGTACTCAAAATGACCGTATCTCGAGCGAAATGCGGTCTTCGGGACATCCTTCGGCTTCACCCGAATCTGATGGTATCCGGACTGGAGATCAATCTTGGAATACACGCAAGCACCCCTGAGCTGATCCAACAGATCATCAATCCGAGGAAGGGGATACTTGTTCTTGATTGTCACCTTGTTCAGCTGCCTGTAGTCGGTGCACAATCGCATTGTCCCGTCCTTCTTCTTCACAAAGATAACCGGTGCTCCCTAAGGAGACACACTCGGTCTAATGAAATCTCTTGCTGAAAGATCCTCAATATGCTTCTTCAGCTCTGCCAACTCCGGTGGCGACATCCGGTATGGAGCTAAAGAAATCGACCCCACACCAGGCAACAGATCTATGGAGAACTCTATCTCCCTCTGTGGCGGAAACTTAGGAATCTCCTCAGGAAACACCTCGAGAAACTCCCTCACCACAGGAATGCCAATGATATCCTCCTGTGTACCACTCACCAAACCTCCAAACATGACATAACCAAATGCCCTTGCTCTCAAGGCTCTCCTAGCCTGCAGCAACGAAATGTACGGCGAGGAACTGGCTGTGGAATCACACGGAGACAACACTACACGCTCGGCACAACAGTCAATCATAACACAATTTCTGGACAGCAATCCATGCCCAGAATAACCTCCAAGTTGGCCATCGGCAATCCTATCAGATCTACTGAGAACTCACGGTCATCCCACTGAAACGCTACATCGCGATGAACAGTGGTCGCATCACACTTTTCTCCGGTGGCGGTGGTAACCCGCAACGGTGGAGAAAACACATCACTGGGCAACTCAAGCCCCACAGCAATCGAGGTAGCAACAAAAGAATGCGTAGCCCCAGAGTCAAACAAAACATCAACAGCTGATGTACCAATCGTAACAGTACCTCTGACAAGGTTCGGAGCTCGATCCAACTGCTGACGATCCAGAGTATAAACTCTCCCAGAAGATGGTGGCACTGCCGGTGCCGAAGTATGTGGAAGGGGAACCATCTGAAGTGGCACTGCCTGCACTGCAGTAGCCCTTGCCGTCGCCGACATACAATCTCTGGAGAAGTGTCCCTCCTTGCCACACTGAAAGCAAATCAACTGGCCGGTAGAGCACGGCCCAAAATGAGTCTTCCCGCATCCCGAACACTTGGGAGCAGGAGGTCTCGCTGCACTCCCCTGAGCAGAAGTCCTCTTGAACTGACTCGGCGCCTGCCGAGCTACCAACTGTTTACCCTTGCCCTTTTTTCCAAACTTCATGTCTCGCCAAGAAGAGGAACTACCAGCTACAACCTACGTCACCTCAGCAACCTTGGCCTTCTTGGCCTTACTCGAGCTATAGAAATCTTCAATATCACGACACTGCTGAACCAGTGTCCCAAAGTCTCTAGAAGCAGAACCAGCTAGGTAACCAGCAATATCCTCACTAAGTCCCCTACGGAATTTAGCAGCCAGAAATGTAGGGGTAGGCCTCGCCATCCTGAAGTGTGCAAACTTCACCAACTGGTTGAACTTAGCCAGGTACTCGTCCACAGACAACGAGCCCTGAACCAATCTGTCTAATTCTCCCTGCTGCCTCTCTTGAGCGTCATACAGAAAGTACTGACCCAAGAAGAAATCCTCAAACAAAGGCCACGTCATCACATGACCCTGCATCTCGTAGACATGAGAAAGGTTTGTCCACCACTCATGGGCATCGCCCTCCAGCATGTAAGTAGCGAACATCAACTTCTGCGGATCTGTGCACTGCATGACCCAAAATATCTTATCCAACGCCTGTAGCCAACGCACCGCAGCAACAGGATCAAAGGATCCGTCAAAGGCAGGTGGCTTATGCTTACGGAAAGCATTCAGCCGGCGATCGATCTCATCTCGATCCTCAACAAAAACAGGGACGGTTTGTATGGCCCCCGTAAGGTGACTGCCATCACCCATCTGACTCTGAGAGTCATCCTGCAGACTGGGTGGAGGTGGTGGCGGAGGAACATGGCCAACAATAGGACCATTCCTCATCTCCTCCAACATGACTCTAAACATCGTCATGTTCGCCAGACGGTTGGCCTCCAACACGTCCTCAGTGGCCTTCCTGTTCGCCTCTCTGACGGCGTCCAGCATGGCCTGGTTTGCCATTCTCATGGCCTCCTGTTCGGCTTGTCGGGCCGCCTGCATCTCAGCCAATGCAGCCAGGACAGGATCGAGCCGATCCTCCGAAGTCTCGCGGTTTCTCCTGGGTCTTACCATGACTCTGCACAAGTTACACAAATTATGAGTTGATCAGGCCCACACAATGTGGTCACATATGCATTATCATAATAATACTCGACGAAGCAAACACACAAAACAGACATAACCAAACATCCTAATCATTGCAATACATACAAGCTTTTCCCTTGAACCGTTGCTTTGATACCATAAAATGTAACACCCCGTATATATCCGGTAGTGTTATCACTACATCGTATTAAGCGATTCTTAATTAAAAATGCAAAATATTCTTTTTCTTTTCAATTATGACGTCATTATCAATTACCTTCTTGATTACTTAATCAATTTCATAAAATATCGCCTGTATGTAAATTGCAATAAGACATCTACTGAAATACCTCAATAAAGTGTGTATCTAAATCACGGCATTACATATCGTAATCCGAACAATATCCTGATACATTAATACAACTCCCAAAATACTCAAAACGAAACAATACTATGTGTCATGGACAATCCCCATGCTCACCAAATAAACAGCGTCTCAACAAGATAATCATAATCATAACACGAACTAAAAACATAAAGCAGCATGCATATCCAGCATCCAACATGTCAGCATAATATAACAGCAAATCTAACTCAGCTCCGGCCTCCTGCCGCCTGAGGTCTCAACATTACCTGAACCTGAAATAAGCATTCCCCAAACGTGGGGTGAGATCTCTAAACAAGAAATCTCAGTAAGACAAGGGGTCCTCAAGGATCTTCCACCCCAAGCTCACTTACATGTGCAATATAAGTTCTAAAAGCATTTATATCATTATCAGTTCCAAAACTATGTAGTGCAACAGATATCTATGGCATGTGTGTCTATCACTATCTACTGGCCAGATAAATGCAGGAATAAGTATACGTCTATCCCCTACAGATAGTACAAGGAACATCGCTTGTACCTCACCCACAGCCTCACCATATTGTATGTACCACATACTCAGGCTTACCGTATAAGTGGAACACCACATGCATATCTTAAAGACACTAGCATATAACAGCTCAACAGCATTTTCAAAACATCAAAAGCATGTAACACAGCATGCATATACCATACCCCCATGGGACATGGTGGAACCATAACATGGCTAAACCGAGGACACGAAAGCTTACCTTGCAAGCTCACTATTCAATGCCAAGAGTCCTCACAGCTCAAGTCCAACACACAACAGATCACAATCTGATTTAGAACCAGCAAGTGTATCAACATACATAACTTAAAAGCATTAACATAAAGACTACGTTCTCCTTTAACGATTTACGTCTTAAGGCTTCCAACAAGCCACAAGCCCTTAATCACATGATTCTGACTTAGTCCATTAATTACAGAAGTTCAACTTCATCAATCTAGGGTCCACAAACCCCCAATAGCCTACTGTATACACAACACAGCTACTGTTCTGCGAAATCCCAGAATATCCAGATATTCCACGGGAACATATCCGGATATGCAATATCCGGATATCTCACTGTCCATATCTGGATATGTAATATCCGGATATACAGATTCCCATATCCGGATATCCAATATCCGGATATTCCACGGGCAGATATCCGAATATTTCACGATAGAATGCAGCAACTGCATTTCGTGAAGATATCCTTCAAAGGTTGGGTTTTTACCGATTTTAAACACTTAAACATGCATTTCTAGGTGTGTTAAGCATTACCCAACAACAAGTTATCATCTTATAGCCTTAACATGCATCAAGCTTCCATTTTTAAGCATTAAAACTCAAGTTAAAGGTTGGTGATCATACCACAACTCAAAAACAGAGGATGGAGATGCTCTTGGAGCTCAACACAACCACTCAAAGCTGACTCAACATGATGCACGAAAATGACACCATCAAGAGTAGGTTTTTCTTCACAAAGGTGACACTTTGAAGATCAAAATGCCAAGAATGAGACTCCCACCCTTCAAACACAAAACTCACCAGTTCAAACTCCCTCACACAGGTTCTCTAACTCAGAAAAAAACCAACAATGCGGTCCCAAGGCCAACCCTCACCCTCACCAAGTGTTTCCCCAAGAGAAAGTGTGAAGAAATCAAAGAAAAAGTAGGAATTTGGCCTCACAAGGAGAAGAGAACCTCCAAGAACATAGTATCAGCTGACTAGCCCCTTAGCAACCACGTAGGAGTTCTGTTTTCTTGGGCATTGTGCCCTTAAAGATAGTATATATAGCCACTTACTCAATAAACACACAGTATTAGCTTTAATTGTTACGCTTATCATTTTAATCCCAAACTTTGGATTCTTAACGTACTCAATTTTACAAGAATTATCATATTTTTCTTATAATTTTCTGAGCACCTTTCTGGTACGCGCTTTTCAAAGCCAGTACCGGTTTCTAGCACCAGTTCTCATTATTTGGACTTGAAACTCGTTTTACAAGCCCTACATATTATTCTAGTAATTATCATGCACTTATTTTAATTTTCCGGGATACTTTTTTGGTACGCATTTATACCGACTAGCAGAACTGATATCTGCACTTTTCTTCCGAAAAGCGACTTTCAGCATTCTTAATCACTTACCATAATTATTAAAGCCTCTTAATAATTATTAGGGTCAATTATGGAATCATTTTCTAGTTTTTCATAATTAATTAATTAAAATTCCTTAATTAACGGTGCAGGTTCTTACAACGTCGATGGTTGCGGTGGTTGTGTCGAGATAATGGTGGTGATGATGACGATGATAGTGGTGGAGAGTGATTGAGAGAAATAAGTGTTTCTCATTTTGTGCCCGGGAACAAAAAAGCAGAAATTTTTTTATTGTTTTTTTTGTTCCCCAACATAAAAATTGAACCGGTTCATCCCGTTAACAAAAAATAAACCGATTTTATCAAACGTGTTTTCTATCCATTTCTGTTCCCGAGAATATAAATTAAAAAAAATGATTCCGTGAAGGTTGTCATGCACACCTAGGACTTCCAACACCGGTTGGAATTTACTAAGAAAAATAAAAAAATAAATATTTGACACCTATTATGCTAGTTTACTGTCATGCTCCATAAAGTCTCTCTTTTTCTCTCACACAAAACACTTAATTTATTCCTATGTATTCTATTTCCTAGTTTCATCAAAGAATTTTTTAGGGTAAAAATGGAATTTTAGATAAATAACACCCTGAAAATATAAGACACCTTGGGGTAAAAAAATCATACAAGTAATAAAGTGAATGAATTAAGCGCTTACAAAAAAAAAGTGAGTGAATTAAGAAAATTAAATAATAAAAAATAGAAAATGAAAGATTGATGTGTTCAATAATGAAAATAGTTCGTGTTTTGATTTCCCCTAATAAGTTCATGGACCACCAACGCATACGTATAGTTAAGGACAAGTTAACATACTTGTTCCGGATGGCCCAACCCCATACGGCCCAAAGGCTTGAGCCCAAGCCTCCTTCCCCTTTCCACGTCAACCCTACCAACACCCCATGCATCCTGCCCCCAAGGCGGTTGCACCCCCTAGGTGAGACACCAAAATATCTCATCTTGGGATTCCAATCCCCTAGGAAACCGCCCCAGACACTATAAATAGTATTCCCCATCGTCATACACTGACACCACCGTAGCAGGGGTTGCATCACTGTTATCATAGCATTATCGGCCACCCTTAACTGATCCCAAGGAGGGTTGACCCCCTCTCACCAACCCACACCAGGCAGGCACCTGGTCCCTTTAAAAATACCTCTCCCCACCCACCAGGAGAGGTATCTTATGTATCGTTATTCTGCCCATAATCCTAGAGTCACATACACACACTCCCCCCTTATCATCTGTTAGCATTTATACTTGGGACAATGCCTCCTAGCTTGGTCTTTACCTGTGCTAGAGGTATAACACATACAGTGACTTCATCCCAGAAGGGAACATAGTGAACTTATAAATCCCAACGGTACAATACTAAAATCTCATAATTATTGCAAATAATCTATAGAGAATCATTGCATAGGGGAACCATTGACCCTTGGATTTGTAAATACGTTTGACAATTTTTAACACGATTCACTGACATGATATTAACACAATAAGAAAAATTCGTGTTCGAGTTGACCCGTTTTCAAATTCGTGTTGTGTTTGTGTTGGTAAAAATTAATTAGAAAAAATTTGTGTCATATGTCAACTTAAGAATCCAAAATTGACCCATGTTAATCTTCTTACAGATTATTCATGTCGTGTCAATCAACAAAATAAGCATGTAGTGTTCGTGTCAAAGATTTTAATCAAATTTCAAATTCATATCATGTTCATACTAAGTATATTCGTATTTGTGTTGATTCGTATAATGTCAACTCGATTTGCCACCCCTGTTGACAAACTCCCCCTATATGATAGACCTCCTCTACTTTAGAGGTGGAACTAGGGGAGAGCTATCATCCTTTGCCTCACAAATTTCAAAGATCATACTTTACATCTCAATCAATTGAACTTAAAGGCTTTTAATTTTCACAAATTTTGAGCCTCGTTTCACATATTTTTTAAAATTTATACATAATTTCACCCATTCTAACAAAATATATGGATCTGCCATTTTTTTTTAATCTCTACTAGTTCATCAATTACTTAATTAATCTAGTTGAATTAGACAAGACCACAAAACTCTTCCTATTAAATTTTTAACGTAATCGCATACCTAAGACTTAAACTCAAGATCACTAATTAAATTGAAATAACTACATATTAGTTCATTCACATTTAGTTGATCTACCACTGCTCTACTTGTGCTCTGACAACCTCAAAATAATAATTGAACCACTCCTCAACATAACATTCAGTTATTATTATTTTTTAATGAACTCTTGATTTTTAAATCAATTTTAATTTCGCTCTTTGTTTACATTTTATTTCATTATAAAAACAACTTAAAAGATTTGCTAAAACTTAACACCCTCAACAATTTACTAGAAAGTGAATTGCATCCAAAAGTAAATAAAATCGAATTATAACTAATGAAAATCATAACATATTTTAAATTAAATTTAAAAAAATATATTACTTACTCGTTTTAAGAACAAATTTATTTTAAAGTTTACAAGAAATTTTTTCTCCACTAAAAATCGTGATTGGTTACAAAAACAATAATATAAAATGAAAAGATAAAAACATTACATATTTACATGGCAGTTGCTTAGTTAGAGAACGTTGAGGTTTCACTTCACCAACCCTCTCTGATTCTCCTCACTACACAAGCGCAAGGTGCCTCAAAACGCTTCTTAGTCCCTTCATTTGTTAAATTCACAGGTACTCAATAATATTCATACACCCTCGTGCTTTTGGATCCAAAAACCCAGTATCATTTTGCTGTGATTGTTTGAAGGGATCTTAATAAATCAACCTTTTTGATTTCTTTTTCGTTTTTGGATTTGGAAAACAGATAGTTTCATGGAAGGGTTGGTGAGTTCTGGGAGCAACCCAGTTCGTGTTTTTGGAGGTAGAAAACACCAATCTCGTTTTGTTCCTGTGTCTACGCTGCATCTGAGGAAGAGTGTCTGTGGAATTAGAATTGGGGTCATGAAGAAGCAGTGTTCACCGTTCCTTGTGTCTGCTTCTGCTTCTGTTGTGGGCCATTTTGAGAACACGCTTCCTTCAAAAGGTTATTCACATAATATCTATCACTATCAACTCTCAATATTGTTTGCTTCATGTTTTGTGGAATCATGATAGTTTTGATTGGGAATAGATCCTTTCATGTTTTTAATTCATCATGTAATGTGAAAAATCTCGGTCATTCATTCATAGATCAATTGTAAGCTGTTAAAAGGACATTTTTTTTTGTAATACAATGATAGCGTTGAGGTTTGAATAGTGTAAATTATTCAAATCCCTCACCACTAGCTCACTCCTATTGGCTTAAGACATATCCTCTTCTCTGTTTTTACGAATTTCATCAATAAAATTATGACTGTTAATCTCTGGATGAATGATTGAGATTATTTACATTAAGTTATCATGTTAAAAGAAGACATGAGTGAATTCCATTCCTGTGTTTGATGGGTTCTTTCTTTAACATGGTAGAGGTTCTTGAGCTTTGGAGAAATGGTGATGCTGTGTGCTTTGATGTGGATAGCACTGTGTGCCTGGATGAAGGTATTGATGAGTTCGCTGAATTCTGTGGAGCTGGAAAGGCTGTAGCCGAATGGACTGCTAGGTTGGATTATTTAACTTGGAATTCTTCAAAAAAAAAAAAAGTGTTTTTTTTTCCTCCTTTGATTGTTTAAAATATCTGATTTAAGTCTGAATTTTCATAGAGCAATGGGTGGTTCTGTTCCTTTTGAGGAAGCCTTGGCTGCTAGGCTATCTTTGTTCAAACCTTCTTTATCTCAACTTCAGAATTTTCTTGAGCAAAAGCCCCCAAGGTATGACCGAGACTGACTGATTTTGTTATGGGGAAGAGTGTTTATTGGCTTGAGTAGATTTGACATTTTGATAAACAATCAACTTAATTACTTTATGTATGAGTATTTTGCTTTCAATTTGGCTTATAACTGCAAATATGTGACCAGGCAATTCCTTGTGAATTCCCCAATTTTTCTTGCCTTGAACTTTTTGTCAGTATTGAAAAGATTTTTATTTTTGAGCATTTTGTATGAAGTAATGCTACACCAAAAAAAAAAAAAAAGTGACAGAATTCAGCCAAAATTTACCAAGACACAAGAGTAGTTCTTAGATGAATCAAAGTGGTAAGGCTCTCTTATCTATCCAATAGTCAAGAACAGTGCCATTTCATTCTGGCAAAATTCTGGCTGTCTAGTATTTTCCTTTTGTATGATATATGATTGAATATCCTAGTGATGGAAAATCCTTATCACAGTATCACTATCTTCTTTGACAATTTGCAGTTTCTGAATTTATTTGTTTGCATGTTTTTATGCAATATCTGCCTATACTTGGAAGAGTAATGATGTCAGATGTGTACTTAGGTCTACCATTGACTACCAAAACTTGTTTTGTGTGCCTGTTTGAGGTATCCATCGATGTCTTAAACTGTTGAATCAGGATAAAGTGCATTGACAGAATCAAGAGAGTTTAGTCACTTTACCCTAGAATGGCTATATAATCGCAACCCTTTGTGGTCCCTTACTAACAGTAACCAAGTTTCAGATAAATGATATATGTTTTCCCCTACCTAATACTTATTTGGTCACCTGATTCTTTTTGAAGATATATTTGCTTCTTTTTTGGTAGAGAGATATACTTGCTTTTGACTCCTAAAAAGAAATGCTGCATAGTGTCTAGAGCCAAAAAATTATATTCCTACATATTCAATTTATATTTTAATTATTACTAAATGAGAATTTAATTATGAAAAAGGTACAGCAACCTACTCTTGATATGTTGACAGTGCTCGGAAGAAATTATATTCTATCTCTTCTAATGACTCATAAGATTTATTGACTTATCCGTTGTTAAGACCAGCCTAAACTTTGACGAGACAATAGGTTGATATCTGTATCACCAAACCATAGCATAACTGTTTATGCTCTTTTTCTCCACCTTCTGATCCCTGTTTCTCCAATGTGTATCCTGAACTGTTTACTTAGACAGATTTGGACCATTGTTTATGATTCTCCTTCTTAATATGCAGGCTTTCCCCTGGCATTGAAGAGTTAGTCCAGAAGCTAAAGGCTAATCACAAGCATGTTTATCTGATCTCTGGGGGCTTCAGACAAATGATCAATGTATGGGGAATCGTTCTAATTAATGGTTTTCCTGATTCATTTTGGGCTTAGAGGAGGAAATCATTAGTTACTATAACATATTGTGAATTTGGATAGACTTTCTTTAACTTCATAGTATACTGCTTCTGAAAATATTTGAAAAATAGTACATGCAACCTTTGTATTCCCAGAACTTTTAAGATTAGCACAATGTTCCTTTCTACACGTATCTCTTGCAAAGTAGGACTAAATTTCCATTTTAATTTAGAATGTGGAATGAATGTGAGATGCTTGATGAATTTAGAATTTTAGAGTGCTTACCAAGAAGGGTAAAAATATGATATTGAAATTTGAACAAGGCCTCTTCCATTGCTCTCTTAAGCCATCGTGCAAGTTTGAAATTATTGAGACACAATGATTAAAGTTAGCAGCTTGTGTCTATATATTCCAATGCACTTCCCATTCAAATGTTTTTTATAGCTTAACATAGCCATGACATGACATTAGGAATTTTATGCTGTGCTTTTGACATATGATGTCACCCTTGGTGCACCGGAGTTTGCCCTTTTCCCCTTTGACATTTGATGAGCATGTTGGTTCTTTTTATTCAGGATGACGAATTAGATACTTTATTTTCTTTCTAACTAGTATCATTCTTCTTATGAAGCCTGTTGCGTCAATACTCGGGATTCCACAAGAGAATATTTTTGCCAATCAACTACTTTTTGGAAGCTCTGGAGAGTTTACGGGGTTTGATAAAAATGAGCCTACTTCAAGGAGCGGAGGAAAAGCTACTGCAGTCCAACAAATCAGGAAGGTTAGGCTTGCACCTGCTTTTTAATTTTTTTTAACTAATTGCATTGCTTGTAAATCTGATCGAACTGGTTTTCAGGCTCATGGATACAAAGCATTAACCATGGTGGGGGATGGTGCAACTGATTTTGAGGTAAGAAAAATTCTGCATATTTCCTGGTAATTTTATGGAATATCTCATTTCAATCATGGGTTTTGTTAGAGATATAATATCAATACCATTCATTTGTAATCAACTAATAGCTTAAACTTTTGGAAGAGTTGGTTCATGATATGGTACTAGAGTCTCTATGACTAAGTGATCAAGAATTGGATCCTTGTCGCACCCATTCTTCTAATAGAAAGTTGAATTTAAACAAGGTAGGTGGTGGGCCAGTGCATTATTTATGTTCCAAGTCTATGTGTTGCATGGGGGGACATGTAATATATAAATCATTTTTTTTTTGTCTTTAGTAACAACTTAAGCTTTTGGCGGGGTTGGTTCATGGCAAATTTTATGATTAGACTTTGGGGTTTGTTGCAGCACCTGCTGATGCTGAATATTATGATAATTTGTTTTCTCATCTGTGCATTGTCCAGCTAAAAAAACCGCTTTTAGATTTCACACACTAAGACCAATAGTAATGTTGAATTCGTGATACTTGATAGGTGAATCAACTTATTTTGATAGATATTTTGGCCGAATTAATTGTGTCATTGTTAGTTTTTCTTATACCATATTCACGTGTGTGATAATTTGTATGCTTTCAACCCCTCCCCCGGGAACATATAGGCTCGTGGACCAGGTGGTGCCGACTTGTTCATTTGCTATGCGGGAGTTCAACTTCGAGAAGGTGTTGCTACGAAAGCTGATTGGCTAGTTTTCAATTTTAAAGACCTCATAAGTTCGTTGGGGTAACTTCATTTTTTTTCGTTTCTTTCCTTTTGAGTCTACATGATAAGTGTCCTATTTTTGAAGTTATGATACACATCTATAATATTAAGTGGATTATAGAATTCTGATCAAACAAACCCGGCAAATGACCATTTCGTTTGTCTTTTTACTAATTGCCAATAGGTAAAATAGGTTTATTCTTCGTTCATCGGCTTTTTTTTTGGTGTCGTTTTATTTGTGCAGATGCTATTGCATTGCTTTTGTAAGTTCCAATACACTTCAATAATACAATACAACATTTCATCAAAAGTTTGTTAAGTGGATGTTATGGATGATTTTTATGTTTCTGGCATTTATAAAAGGACCCTTTGGGCTCGAGAGGATCAAGAATTAAACCCATTTGTTTATGTATGATATTATATCAAAAAACTTCTCCACATGTTTAAGTTAGGTGGAGAAGGGCTAAGAATGTTTTTATGTCTTGGTGTAAACAGTTTTTTTTTTATTATAAAAATGATAGTAGTCCAATGGTATCAGTCAATGCATTAATGATATGCCTAGGATCTCGGATGGTAAGCATAGGTCTAGAGTATTAATTCAAAATGAATTTCCCTATATGGAAGCTTAACTCGGTCAAGAGTTTTAGATAATGCTACGCATTCTAAGGGTGCCCATGACAACCTTCCCGGAATCAATTTTTTTTTTAATTTACATTCCCAGGAACAGAAATGGATAGAAAACTCGTTTGGTAAAATCGGTTTATTTTTTTGTTCCCGGGATGAACCGGATTAATTTTTGTGCTGGGGAACAGAAAAAAGAATCAAATTTTTTTTGCTTTTTTGTTCTCGGGCACAAAATGAGAAACACTTATTTCTCTTAATTACTCTCCATCTATTCCATCACCACCACCACCACCATCTTTCCAACACGACCACTGCCATCATTGTCGCTGCCGCCGTCGTACCATTAGTGCTGTCGTGACCACCCCCCACCACTACGATGCCACCGCCACCATCACCACCACCTTCACCCATCACTACCACCATGCCACCATCACCATCACCACCACCACAACTACCACCGCTGCAACCACCACCACCACCACCACCACTATCATCATCATCGTCACCACCACCATCATCGCAATCATTGCCGCCACCGCCACCATCGTCATCACCACACGACTACCACCACCACCATCGCCACCACTACTACGACCACAACGCCGCCGCTACCATCACCACCACTATCATTGCTGCAGCCACCACCGCCACCGCCACCAACCACCACCACCATCGTCACAGTCACTACCGTCACCACCACCACCATCGCTACCATTACACCACCACCACCACCATTATCACTTACCACCACCGCCACTGCCACCACCACCACCTCCATGATGTCATCACAACCACCACTACCATGCCACCGCTACCATTGTTACCACCACCTATGCCACCAACCACAATCCACACCACCATTGTCGCAGCCACGGTCGTCACCTCCACCACCACCATCCCCACTACTACCGCCGCCGCCGCCACCATTACCACCGCCATCGCCACAACCACTGCCATCACAACAACCACCACCACTATCATCACCACGCCACCACCGTCATACCGCCGCCGCCGCCACCACCACCATGCCACCCCTCGCCGTCGCCACCACCACAACCACATCATATGGAAAGGAAAGGGATGATCCAAATTTTTTTTACATTTAATAGGAATTAGTTTTTATTATATTATTTGTTATGTTATCAAACGTAATTCTCATTCTCGGAATAAAAATAGAACATGTTATCAAACACATTTTTTTTCTTAGAAATTGTTCCAAGGAACAGAAATAGAAAAAAATTATTTCTTTTCAGAAACAGTGCTAGGGAATGGAATGGTTGTCATGCACACCCTAATAAAGCCACTTCAAAGGTCAATGCTTTTGTTTATTTTTTATTATTATTATTTGGGAGGTCGGTGTAGTGGGTTGTGTCTAGGGGTGTAAATGGGCTGGGCTAGGTCGGGCTTTGGCCTTCCTGGCCTAAGCCTACGTCAAAAAAAATTCAGCCTATCTGGTGTACTGGCCTATTAAAGACTTTATTTGTAGGCCAAGTCCGGTTCATTTTTAAAAATAAGAAAGTCTGACATGGCCTACAGGCCTTGTAGGCCTCCCACTGTAGATACTAAGCAAAGAAAGTTCCATTCATGCATGCACTAGTACTTCTCATAAGAAAAAAATGACAAACAAGAAAGAGTCAACATAATACTCCAGCTCTAGAATGAATATCATAGAAGAATAGAGTCAAAGAAATGGGAAAAATAAGAAAAATTAGAGTTGGTATTGGTACTTTGCGTCTTTGCCACATAAAATAAATATTATTTTATTTTAATAAATTAAATAGGCCAGCCTACAAGGCTGTAGGCCGGGCTTGACAAAATTAGCCTATGGCCTATTTGTTAAATTTTTTTTTTATAAGTCTAAGCCTACTCTACTTTTCTGAAAGGCCGGGCCTGGGCCGGGCTCAATGTAGGCCGGACCGGGCTAGCCTGGCACATTTACACCCCTAGTTGTGTCTGTTTGATTTACTGTTTGTTTGATGTTTTATTTTTACCTTCTCTTCATTTTAAAAGTACAAGTTTAGCCAAATATAATTTTATAAAAACTCTTATCATAAAAAGAATTTTTTTTATAATGAATAAAAAGAGAAAATCTAAAAATTCATAGAAGGAGCTTTTTGATGACATTCTTAGGATTTTGAAGAGGGAAGATGGAATAATTTGTCATTAAGATAAATATTTTTTTTCGGTAAACAAAAAAGCCAGGGGCTCAAACGAAAAGAAAAGAAAAACAGAAACAAAAACTAGTCAAAAAATATCAATAACTCGCTCTCTCCCTAAAAAGCCAAGATTAACTTGATATAACAATAGTATACCACTCGGAGGTTCCACAAATGCCATTTGGTCCGCAAGATCACTGACATTAATGATGTAGTTTGCCAACCAATCATTTGAGTAAAGAATAAATAGAGTAAGGGTAAAATTAGAGTTTATAAAAAAAAGGGTAAAATTAGAAAATAAAATAAGAACTCCAAAAAGTAGATATTAATGTTATCAAACCTAGCTCAAACTGGCTGAGTTGACCCTAAACCCAGTAAATCGATAATCTAACCAGTTCGAGTCAAGCAATAGACTATGTATTTGATTCGGTGAAAATTGATTTGAACTGGTCGGGTTTATCACTCGGTCACACTGAACGGATCATGCATTTTTGAAAAAGAAAAATCAAAATTGTTCACAAAATTTTAAAAAAATCAGAATTCTTCCCAAACGAAACCCTTACTTGCAATTGCTGGTTTCACTACTTGCTCCAACACTTTCCTTCTCCAATTGTTGATTATCATCTTCTTTTTACTCCACAAGGCCATTAGCTCTGAGCTCGAGTCTCTCCATCTTGCCATCTTGGGGATTGTTTCCAACCACAATAATGCCTCTTTAGTCTCATCCTTGTTCCAACATTGTCACTTTCTTCGCACTGTTTGCTAGCACCACTTCAATGTCGAGGATTAGGTGTGTTCATGCTTTTCATTTTTTTTTAAATTTAATTTTCTTTGTTTGTATGTAGAAAAAGTTCAAATTTCATTTTAAAAATGAAGTCCTTAGTAAAATATTTTTTGGTGTGTCTTGTCTTGAATAATAGAAAATCTAGGTGTGGGTTTTTAATAAAATCTTTTTAAAATATTCATTTTAAAAACTCCAAATTTTGAGGTGTGGATTTGCCTAGTCAAGATGATTACACTAGAAATTGTTTGCGTAGCATTAATGTGACTTGTATTGAAATTTGTTTACAACTTCCCAAGTTTTGCACAATTTGTAGAATTTGATGTATAAGATACATAATAAATTTAGCAACTTTCTTGTGGAAAGTGATGTAAAACGACTTTGAATTTTTAAGAATAAAATATAGATTTGCATATTCTTACCCAGGTCAATTGGTTTGACCAGCGATCCACGGGTTGAATTAGTGACACAGTAACCTAGTACATTAGCCAGGTCAATGACCGGTCAGGATTACTAACATTGATATTTATTCTTTACTCAAATGATCCCGCGCTGATAGTGTAATACCCCGTATGCATCCGGTTTGTTAACATGTCATCGTATTAAGCCACGCTTAATTAAAAATGCGGAATATCTTTTTCTTTCCAATTATGACATCATTATCATTAGCAAGTTGAATTACTTAATTTATTTTCAAAACATTGCCTGTATGTAAATTGCAATTCAACATCTAACTGGAATACCTCATAATATAGAATAACTATGTGTATCTAAATCACGGAACTACAACACGTAGCCCGGACCATAATCCTGATACATTAATACAACTCGGTTCTAACTAAGACATAGTCAAAAATAAGGCATGAACAATCCCCATGCTCTCAAAATACGGCAACAAGGCCCAACAAAGTCACAGCTCAACAGTAACAACATAATCATAAAATGAATCTAAATAGCATAATAGCAACAGACATAATCCAGCATCCAAGCACAATCAGCATAAGCAGGTAAACAACAATCAACTAAGCTCCGGCCTCCTGTCGCCCGAGGTCTCAACCCCAGCATTTCCTGAACCTGAAATGTGTGCCCCAAACGTGGGGTGAGATCTCTAAAAAGAAATCTCAGTAAGACAATGGGTCCTCAAGGACTCTTCCATCCCAAGCTCACTCACAAGTATAATATAAGTTCAAAAACAGTAATTTCAATGCATGTTCATGTTAATATCATGACAGTATAATCTCTTGCTCAACGAGGTGAATACTACAACTCATTACTCATGTGATGTATGTAAATGCGGTTCGACTGGCCAGGGAACAGGATAGATATACACGTTTGCTACCTATCTAAACATAAGAGTCGCAGTCTTATGCCTTACACACCCGAGTCGCTGTCTGATCGTGTAAGTGACAACATCACTTTCATACACTACATGCCTTACACACCAGAGTCGTTGTCTGATCGTGTAAGTGACAACATCACTTTCATAAACTACATGCCTTACACACCAGAGTCGATGTCTGATCGTGTAAGTCACAACAATTAATCTAGCACATCTCAGACATATATCAATGCATATTTCATCTTTCATAAAAGCATACTATGCATATAAACCACCCTCCCATGGAGGTCGGTGGAACAAACAACAGACTAATCTGAAGACACAAAAGCTTACCTTTTAAGCTAGCTTTCCAAGCCAAGAGTCCACACAAGCTCAAAACCCACAAACAACTCGATCACAATCTGTTATACATCAATGACCATCACTCAAGGTTACATTAAGTGATTAAGGCTTTCCATCTCATTTTAATTCATTTCATGTTGTTTCAGCAGGAGGTATTCGAATACTCCCCGATGAGTATTTGAATACTCCAAGTCTCCAGAAAGTATTCGATTACTTTCGCTCAAGTATTCGAATACCACATTGTATTCGAATACCAACCCCAAGTATTCGAATACTACTCAGTATTCGAATACTTCTTCGAGGTATCCGAATACTTTTCTTTCCAGAAAAGTATCCCAAAACTCCAAGATTTTAATATGCTAAACTAGACATCTCAAGCTTTCCAACGACATATTTTTTGTCTCAATCGGAGTTGTATAATTCCGGTTATGATTTTTGCAAAGTTCCTACAACAACTGAAATTCCTGCAATAGGGTCGCGACTTCAAACATAAACTGAGATCAATCCACTTATCCAATGGATCTGAAAATTTACAGGGTTGTAGCCCTATGTGTTAGCTTCACATAGGTCCAAACCTCACTTAATTTAGAGCTCTGTAGCTCGAGATATCGCAATTTTACTAAACTAAGTCGCTGCTATCTCGCGAAGTATTCGATTACAGCATTTTTCCAGAATGTATTCGAATACTTCCCGAAAAGTATTCGAATACTGCTTCGACAGAATGCAGAAAACTGAGTTTTTAAGGTACAATTGAACTCCAATGATCTTAACACGATTGGGAGTCCAAAAACTCCCTCAACAGATGTTCATTAACATGTTTAAGACTCAGAAACTCAGTCATTTACTTAAATGATCCAAGTTTCACTTTTTAATTGATTTATCAAGCTTAAATCACCAAAATGACAAAGAGGTGATCATGTATACCTCCAAGGCTTCAAAACTCCGATAATGGCACTGACTTGGAGCCTTCAACACAGCTCCAAGGTACTGACTTTAAGGAACCACGAAAATACCACACAAGCTTGCACCTTTCTACCCAAAGATGGCTCCTTGAAGCCTTATATGACAAGAACAAGGCTCTCACCACATGAACACACCAACACAGCCTCAAAACTTCCCAACTCAGCAGCCACTACTCAGAAATGAGTGGCCACACACCTTCACAAGGCTTGGTTTCACACACCTAAACTATTTTGGTGAAGGAAGTATGCATAAAGATGATCAATTGGAGGGTTAAAGGAGGAAGAAAAGCTATGAGATGGTGAAGAAGAAGGAGGAAGCAGCAGAGCCTCCAAAAACTCACGTAGGAACAATCAGAATTAACCTAGGTCTTTGTGCCACTTAGCTTATATAGACGGTTTAAGATAACTCACACTGTATTAACAATAATAGCTACGCTTAGCATTTTAATCTCAAACTTGGGATTCTGAACCTACTTATTTTTCCAAGATTTATCATATTTTTATTTTATTTTTTTGCAGCACCTTTCCGGTACACGCTTTTCCATAGCCAGTATCAGTTTTGGCACTAGTTCTCATTATTTTAACTTGAAAATTGTTTTACAAGTCTTACATATTATTCTAGGAATATTCTCACACTTATTATAATTTTTCGGGATACTTCATCGGTACGCATTTATACCGAGTAGCAGAACCGGTATCTGCACTTTTCGTCAAAAAAGAGACTTTCAACATTCTTAATCACTCACCATATTTATTTAGGCCTTATCATAATTATTATGATCAATTATGGAATTATTTCCTAATTCTCATATTTATTTAATTAATTTCCTTAATTAGCAGTGCGGGTTCTTACAGATAGCGCCACTCTTACTGCCTTTTTCGCCGAGCCGACAGCTTAACTTGGTGCTGATAGCCCCAACCCACTATTTGGTGGCGACAATAGCGCCATTTTGGCGCCAAAAGTGCCACGGTTATGGAGATTTCACTATATTTTAGTATTTTATCCATAACTTGAGTTATACATATCCGTTTGACACAATCTTGGTCTCGTTGGAAAGCTATGAAAAAGATCTATAACTTCCATTTGGACACAAGGGTCCAAATCTATCATATAGGATATGACAAATGGACAATAAGACATGACATCTTTATTTTTACATTGATACTCAAGCTATAGGTCTTCTTCCACCTAATTAGCATTTTATAACTACTATAAGACATCAGCCTTACAATTTTAAGACACACATTTATCAAATAGGCATCCATGCCCTTCCACCATATATACAACAAGTACAATATTACCAAATATCCAAGTGTCTTTAATACATAGTCATGAGACTTAGATACAAAACACTATGATCAAATATTTAGCTTCCATCAACAAAAGAGACACCAAAGGAGGTGAGCATAGGCTAAGTCCATCAAAATAAAACATCATGTACACATATCAAATGGCTTTCAAATGTAAATCTTATACATGGAACTACTAAATGGCATGCATAACCCAAAATCATGCAAAATCCTCATGTATCAACTAGTCCAAGTATGGCCACTTGCCACTAGAGGCTCCTACAACATCTTTACCTGAAAGGGGGTCTCCACAACACGGGGTGAGATATATAAATACATCTCAGTAAGCATCTCTCCACCCCATAGTTCACTTGCAGTATAATAGCAATAATCAGTAAATAATCCAGTAAATACATATCCATGCAATGTGTAAAAACATCTCCAGGAGACATCCCTCGAGCTCTCATGCTGTCCTAAGGATACTCAGATGCAAAATAGTCCTACTGGCCAGAGAGTCTACCAAGTATGAATTACGCATCGTCATGCAACATACAAAACATAGGGAAACATCATCCTATGCACACAAAATGCATACACATACGTATAACAAAGCATTAAACTACCTTATTGCATATACAACACTATCAATAACCACTACCCATTCTGGGCTTGGTGGAACAATAAAGGGATCAATTCCCAAGGTCCGAAGACTTACCTTGTAACGCTTCCTACCCAATGCTTAGTCCAAGCACCAAAGTTCCACAACAACAAATTTGCTCTCTAAGCAATAATCAATAGCTTGTCAAATAATCACCTACTTGACAAGATACAATTGCAACCATGTAAATATTAACATATATTCACAACCAACACAAGAAACTCTATGCATCACTCATATGGTCATGAACTCACCTTCACTTGAACTATCTCAAGTGGCAAGATCAAGCGCCATTGGCTCTTCCAATACTTGATCAATTAAGATAGGTCCACTTGCCTCCAACCTAGAAGCACCATGAACACCATCAATACCAACAATCCAAGTCACACTACTTGAAATGCAAGAATCACACTATCTACGCCTAATTTTCGAAATTTGATGAAGATGAGTAAAATGATCATCCAAATACATTTTCACCATTAAAATCATCATCTAAATACTTTTCCCAACTTGGCCTAAGCCTCAATCATGCTCTAACTACCTCATTCAAAGACCTATTTTCATAGAAAACCTAGAAATTAATCTTCCACAAAACTCAAATGAAACTTAGGATTTCTTAACACTAACTCACCTAGAATCACCCAAGGAAGAGATTCCAAGCCTCACTTCAAGCAATGGACCACTCCAAGACACCCAATCAACAATGGGTCACCATTTTCTCAAGGGACTTTCTCTCCACACACTTGGTTTCTCAAGATTTTGGATTATAGGTTACACTCACAAGGAAAAACCAAGCATCTTTGCTTCAAACATCAAGTGATTCCATTGAGTATTAAGAGAGTTGTGTTTTGGAGCTTAACAACCATGGGGTTTGGTCTCTCAAGAAGCCACGCGAAGGAGAAGATGAAATGGGGTTCAGTTTATGTTTTGTCACTTAACTTAAATTAAGTTATCTTTACCGGGTATAAGCTTATCTATCTATTCAACTCTGTTCTCTTTCAAACTTTATCCAAAAGTCTGGAATATTTTTCTAGAAATATTTCCACTTTTACTTTTATATTTTGGGTACTTTTTTTTTTTTGTAATAAAGAGGGGCAAAAGCCCCAAACAAAACAAAAATTACACGACGCGAGAACTTAAAAGATCTACAGAAGCATCCTGAAGAAGGAGCTCTAACAAAGGAGAAGGAGGAGAATGATAAACAATAAGATTATTATCATCCTCAAAATGCCTAGAAGCAAACCAGTGAGCACAACTGTTATTTTCTCGAAAAGTGTGGACCCAACGAACATCCCAATCTTCAGCAAGCCATTTGTGAATACGGGAAACAACCTGAGAGTTTCTGTGATTATTGCTCCCTTCTTGGATAGTGCTAAGAGCAATTTCTGAGTCACATTCCAACTCCACTCTCCTAGCACCAGTACCCCAGGCCAGCTCTAAGCCTTTGAGGATACCCCAGAGTTCTGCATCAAGAGGATTACAGAAACCTAATCTGAAAGAGAAACCACCCAGAAAAGCACCATTGTGATCTCTAGCAAGGCCTCCACAGCTAGCATGCTGCCTAGATAAGGAAGAAGCACCATCTGTGTTAATCTTCAACCGACCAGGTTCAGGACGACACCATTTAGTAGGCTGATGGGCATTAGGGAAGCTGCCAAGAATGCTTCTATTCTTACCTCTAGCTTCAATTAAATGCGTAATAAAATCAGAAATGACACGCTTATCATTGCTTGGCCTTCGGAAACTTTTGCTTACACCCATTTTTACTCCATAATTTTCACTAAGTGCACTTTTTACCTCAAAAGTGACCCTAATTCATTTAATTAGGCCTTATACTTAATTTTACTCACTAATACATGTTTAATTACTTAATTACATGTAATTTACTAATTAATTAGGTTAAGGCTATTATACTTTAGCCCAAAAGTAATTTTCAGCTTTTAAAAAATTGTGTCAAATAAACTCTTAATTTGTTCGGTTTACGATAAAGTGGCAGGACAAAGGATAACTTATAGAAAATGGGCTGTCCAAAGACAGCAATTTAAGGCCCAATTATTAATCTATTTCAAGCAGCGACACTCTTAAAAGATTCAAGGTATATGGGTGTCCGGTGGATCGAGTAACAATCCTCGAACCTGTTGGTTTTGACTTAGCTTGACCCACAAAATGCAAGTTAGGTTGGGTTAGCAAGTTGGGTTGGGTTGAAAAATACTTCAGCATGCAAGGTACAAGACGAGTTGGGAAGGTGTTAACCCACACAACCTTTTTGGTAAAATAGTCCTTTTCAGCTGCAGTTTTTCAAAAATATATAGTCTGATTTAAAGTTTGAAGTTTAGAATAAGTTAGGGTATGAAGCTCAAAATGCCTAATGATCATTTCAACTAAAGCTCAATATTCCTTGTTTTGTTTTTGTATATTTATGTTACTATGACTTAGTATGAGTTAGAGTTCAAAACTCAAGATGGCTAATAAATATATCAACATGTACTTTAGAAAATTGAGAATACAATCAATAGTTATTGATAAGTCCATGATTTGTGACTTTGAACATGTGATTTGATGATAAGATGGGAATGAAAAGAATATATTTGTTAATAAAAACCCCAATTATTGCATTGAAATGATGATTTCTGATTTAGAGTGTTAATAGGCTGAATTTTTGTGTTTCGGGCCCAATTGGTATTATTTTTCCAAGCTAAAGAAAGAAGAAAAATTGGGCCAGTCATTTTTTGATCAGAAGCCCGAGTTGAGAAAAGAAAAAAGCAAAGGTGGAAAAAAAAAAGCCAAATCAAAAGAAGAAAATAAAAGCATGGGCCAGATGAAAACCAACCAACCAATGGCCCAAAGAAGAAAAGAAGAAAAGTGAGAAAAGAAAGAAAAGAAGGGAAACAAGAGACAGAGGCAGAATCGTGAGAAAGATAAGAAAGGAAGAAGGAAACCCTAGCACTCAAACCGTCCAAGAAAACCCATATCCATCAGACACCCATCTCAAAACCGAACCACTCCTTGATGTGTATTCAAGATACAGAACCCACAAAGAACCCTAACCTTCCATCACGGTTCAGTTTTTGAATTGGACCAACCCACACAAACCCTACTCGATTCGGTTTATGACACAGAAAAATCCAAACAAGTGATGAGCTGGAGGTCGTTAGTGGCTGGAGCTGCTTTTGTGTGCGTTGCTAAATCGTGCAAAGGACACCCACGATCGATTGGAGCGAGGAGCGTACGGTTGGAGGAGTTGATTTTGGAGCAGCTAGCTATAAAGAAAGGGAAAAAGGCATTTCGTAGGACACACTCTCCCTACCTCTCTTCTCTCGGCTGAAATTTGTTTTCTGTTCTTAGAATATTTTTATGTTACTGTTTCTGCTTTGAATATTTTTACTTTCTGTTTTGTAATTTTTTATTGCTGAGTTTGATTGTGTGATGATCACATATAGTCAGCTCTTTGTGGTGTGAGATTATTGGGAAATAACTCACACTAGACCCCACTGTGAGCACATGGAAAGTTGAGAGAAAAATCTCTCTCAATGGGTATGGCTTCAGGGATGAAGTTACCCCTATGTAACTTGTGAAAATGGTTCTTCAAGATCCTATAACAACAGTGACATAGGGATATGCCAACTGTTGTCAGTGGAAGAAAATTGTTGTTGGGAAACAACAATTACCTTAATATTTTCGTTAAGCTGGGAGCAAGTTTTGTGCTTTGTTAAAGCATCCCAATGACAAATGAGGGAAGGAGAAATTGACACCCAACTCATTTTCAAATACTGTTTTAAAACCAATTTTTGTCACTTGTTATTTTTTGTCAAAAATCTGAATTTATTTTTTTCTGTTTCTAAACTTAAAAGAAAGCCATTAAAAATTTATTTTACAAGTCTTTTGGTTAAGTCATTTTTCTAGGCAGTAGTTAAAGAACCTGTCACCAACTCCACAAAAATATTTTCAGTTCATTAGTTGAGAATAGTAGTAGCATTTTTTTATTTGTTTTTATTTTTAGTTCTTTTAGCAATTACCATTTATTTCAAGTTAAAACGCAAAGATCCTTGTGGGAACGATAACTGGGACTCTCAAAAGCCCTAAATTACTTGTTGTCGCGTATACTTGCGCACATTACTTGCATAACTGTTAGCAAGGCAACAGTTATGTCAATTCATATGTTATATGTGATGCACTGGCGGACCTACATTATTGCCTCTGATTGTAACAGTAACTTCATAGTAGGTAACTAATTTTTTTGGGGTGGTCCTTTGTAATCAGCACGGTTGCTAGAACGGTGAAGACATGTGGCAAGAGTAACAATATTTGATTCTTATTAACTCTTTTTTGTTATAAATAATTTATTGGTTGTCCAATCCGTTATATAATCGTCATGACCGTTAGAGACGTTATGACTGTTAGAAACGTTATGACCGTTAGAGAAGTAATTGTAGTTATTATGTCTTTTATATTTTCTGAGCGTATAAATAAGGCATGTATAAAGCATCATGGAGATACAACAATATAATAAGAATTCATTATCCTATCTCTCTTGTCTACATATTCTTCTTCTAATTCTTATTAATTTTATAACACGTTACCAGCACAAATTTGCTCGCGTGATGATTATACTCGAATGATTCTTTTACCTTTCTCTCTTATCCATGTTTCCTTCTATTTACTCCTGTTTCTTATTACTTACTTTAACCTTGATTATTTTGTAGTTATCTTTTTTACTGCGCTAGCTAATTGAGTGGAGTTTTTGGATACAGAAAGTATAATCAAAAGGTGAAGATATATATTGCTATGGAGTGGAGTTTTTGGATACAAAAAGTATAATCAAAAGGTGAAGATATTGAGAAAAAGTTTTTTGCAAAGCAAGGTTAGATTTCTCAGCAATTATGGAGAAATGATTATGATTTAGAAATCAGTTATCATTCTGGAACTCGATTCAACAAAAGATTGGCAACTCAATAAGGTACATGGATCCGAAACATACTTTCATTGATTTTAATTATAATTTTACGCTTTATAATTACCTTGCATGCCCTGAATTCATAGCATCATATGAATTTATAATTAGAATAGATGGTCTACACCACAATTAAACTATAAGATGTTTTCATGGTTTTGATGCAAATGCAATTTGGCATATACAAATGATTTATATATTTATGTCAAACACAGGTTTTATATATTCACGATTAGTATACCAATTTTTTTTTCTATAATTAAATGATTCATTTAAATTCTGTAGTCGTACACAGTCGCTCTCAGAATCTTGGAGATACTATAGTTTATTATCATAATAATATAGATATTAACTTGCTAATAATTTGACACTGATCTCCATTCAAAGCTACACAAGTATACTCGTGAATATATCTGTGTTGATTGTTGTTTAGGATACTTATTTGTTTGTATAATGAGTGTGACATAAAAAAGTAAAAAATAAAATAATAATTGTTTTGAAGATAGCAAAAGATCTCATTTCTTTGCATTTTAGTTATTATCTTATATTGTGATGTATAAGGAAGCACGTTCAATTAAATAAATCAGTTTTGCCTTTTAAATTGTTATTAATTTTGTGTTAAAAAGCTTTTAATGCATTCATGAAGAGAGATATAATACATACTGCAATAATTTATTCTTGCTATTGAATGAAAGGTTATGAGTTTTTTTTTTTGGTGAAAAAAGGTTATGAGTTTAACCGTTTTGTTTTGTGTATAATATATTTTATTTTCATCTATTCAGTAATATTATTTTAATTGAATACAAAAAATAACGATGATATGTAATTAAATGCATCTTTTCAATTTTGTGAATAAAAATTAATGTCATAATTATATTTTTATTGCGTTTTGATTCTTGATAACTATTAATTTGCCTTTTATTATTTGAATTTTTAATTAAATAGTGTTACATTTGTTTCATGGTTAAATGCTATTCAATAATTTAATGCATGAATTTGTGAGTTGGTATGATTATGCATATGTATTAAATGAGGCAATAATGGTTATTACCGTTTTGTTATTTGTGATTGAATGCAATTGAGTAAGTTATACAATTTATTAAATTATATCTGCTTTGAATCATTATGATTATTCATTCAATATATAGTTCGAATCTCCCCGAATCGGATTAGTTCCGAAGCAATGAACCGATTGGAATATTTTCAAAAAAATATATAGTTATTTTTCCATATCCAAATGAGTGAAAATAATTTTAAAATTTTAGACCCGTTGGTTTAAAAGCATTGCTTGAAATAAATGTCAAATATATGAAAGACTCTAGCTATTTTGAGGGCTAGAGCACATGTAATCATATAATCTTTAAAGGGATGATAGAAAATTCAATATTGGATCAAATCATGAAAAAAGCCAAATGAAGGTGGCTAATGAAATGAATATGACAAATTAAATTAAGGAGTATTATAAATCTCATGCCATTGAAATTAACCTCACTGTTGAGGCTAACAATATCTTTGTTGGTTATTGCTCCTGAAGTAGCAAAATCTGAATTATTTTATCATTTGCCTATATACAAAATGATTATATTACCCCCATATATGATGCATATAATCACACATATTGATTTGGAGGAAGTCAATTTCAATACAATAAGTGACAATATAAAAATTAATTAAAAGCTCTAGAAGAGCTAATTTGTGATTACTAAGGGGAACCAAATTGGCTATAAATGATATCACATTAAGACCACAAATGGTAGTAAAATTGACTATTATTACAAATATAAATTACCTGCTTTTCGCATGATTGAAAAACATGCCTTGGTAAATCAAAAGGATATTGATTATAATAACTTTATTATTTGGCATGACCGGTTGGATTATCCCGGATCAAATATGATGTGAAAAGTTATTGAAAATTCACATGATGATGCATTGAAGAACAAGAAGATTCTTCAATTTATTGAATTTTCATGTATTGATAGTTCTCAAGAGAAATTATCACTAGCTAAAGTTGAGATTCAATTTCTTGAGGGTGAAATATATGGGCCCATTCACCTATTATGTGGACCTTTCACATAATATGAATTTAATAGATGCATATACAAAATGGCCACATGTTTGTCTATCTCTACATTTGTGAGATTGTTTGCTCAAATGATAATATTAAGAGTACAATAAAGACAATTCGTCTTTATAATGCTGGTAAATTTATATATTAGCGAAATTATTTATTAAATGTCTCCAATTGATTACCAGAACATTGCCTATGAGAACAAAGCTTTCGATTTTTGCATGGGAATATGCTATATTGTATGCTGCAGTACTTGTACGCATCATGCCAATAAGTTATCATCTCTCTATTACATTGGCTTATGGTCAAGAGCCAAATGATATTTTTGATGTGCGATTTATATTCTAATTACTCCACCACAATGCACAAAAATGAATCCCAAATATAGTTGGGAATATGTGATGGATATGAATTTCCTTATATAATATCTTGAAATAATGATTGAAGATTTAGTGAATTATTGTTATCAGTCTTTCCAACATGAGGGGGAGAGAATAAATAGTTGAAAAATATATAATGCATTATCATTATCTCATAGATCATCGTGCAAATATGAGCAAAAGGATATTATACATCGTCTGCCAGCAGGGGCGGACCTGTATTGGTGCAAGTGTGTGCAAGTGCGCACACAATTTTTTGGGGAAAAAAGAGAGAGAATATATTTTGTATCCTTAACAAAATTTAAAATTACAGGGCCTAATTTAATCTCTTAGAGAAAAAAAGACAACCCAATGGGTGCAGCTCAGTTGGTAACTTGGCACTGAGTTAGTGGGGTTGGATGTGTGTTCGATTCCTGCTGAATGCATTCTTGGGGAGGGGGCTGAACCTTTAGCCATCACTGATCCCCCGCACTCCGGATTAGTCCCGTAGCCGGCTCAAAGAGTCGAAGCTCGTGGGGATACTGGAGGGAGCCAACTCGCCTCAAAGAGGTAATTAGGGTTGGGTAACTCCAAAAAAAAAAAAAAAAAAAGTCAACTCTCGGTCCCTCTGAATTTCAAATTAGACTCGGTTAGTCAAAATTGTGGTCCATCTGAAATTCAAAAAAGACCTACATTAGTCCCTCAAAAAGACTAACATGGGTCTATTTTGAAATTCAGAGGGATGTCAATTTTTTTCTAAGGGATTAAATTGGGTCCCGTGATTTTTGTTGAGGACTCAAAAGGTACTTTATTTTTGTAGTAAGTTCTAGTTTTCTTTTCTTTTTTGTTTATATTTTTTTAATACATTTAAAAATTTCTTTAAAAAAAAATTTGGGGGCATTGTCATCGAACCCCCATTCCTAAATGTGCAGACATAAATAAAATTGATTGAGTCCGCCACTGACTGCCCGATGATTTAACTGACCAATAAGTCTAATATTCCAACTGTATATGCTCCAATTTATATTGTACATGAAAACAAATGATCGGTTCTAAGGATAAAAATCTTCAAAAATGGAGAAAAGGAGCAAATGATTAAGATGGTCATAATATGGAGACAATTCTTAATCCTAAAGACATAACCTTCATTAAACCTCGAGGAGGTTCAGGTACCAAAAAATAATTAAAATAAAGAGATCTCTCTTAGTTATGTCATTTCATGAAAAAGTTGGAACCATAAAGATATAGTTGTCGACAACATTTTTGCAAATAATGAAATATTGAAACAAGACGAGGATCTTGGAAAAAAAAATTATTGATGAATAGAAAAATAATTGGCCAAAATATAAAGATGCAGTTCATATTTAAAGTTTTTTGGACATAGAATCCAAACACATGAAGGTGTAAAGCCAATGCGGAACAAATGTGCAAAAATTATAATGAGAAAAATGTAGTCGTAAGATAAAAAATACGACTTGTAGCTAGGGGTGGTAAACGAGCCAGGGGCCTTTCAGGGGCCTTTGGCTCAGCTTCTAAAGGCCTGAGCTCGTTTAATAAAAGCTCGTGTTGGAACCAGGTTTGGACTTGTTTAAAAGCTCGTTTAATAAAAAGGCCCCAAGCTCTAATTCAGAAGCACGGAGGCTAGCCTAGTATATAAATATTTATTTATACTTTTTATACTACTTGTAATAACTCTCTCCCATCAATTTATTTCACCCCATTTTATTGGTTTAACAGGCTTTTTAAATGATTTTGTTCTATATTATGCTATTTGGATATATATTGAATTTATGTATATTTATGGAATTACTAGTGCTGTTCTATATTATCCTTCATCCTCCTTCACACAAATAAACCCACAAAAACTCATTCGTTCCACTTGCACTGCTCGTTTGTGTCAATTTATTTTTTATTTTATTTATTTTATTTTTATTTTTGTTGGCACTTTTTTTATAATGGGCTAAGATAATATAACCTGTTATCTACCTTCTCTCACTTTAATTTTTTTTATTTATTATAGACTTTGTAAATTATTGCTGCAAATTGGAAGCTAAGGTTTCTATCTGGAAATTGATTTTTTGTGGAATTCTAATCTCTTATTTTTATTCTTTAACATGCTAACAGGCTAAGACAGGCTTCACACAGGCTTTTATTTTTTGTAAATAAACCAGGCCATAGGCATATATTATATTCGTAACAGGTAACAGGCTACGGCCAGTCAGACACGTTTAAATACAGGCTTGGCCCGTTAAGATTAAAGCTCGGCTCGGCTCGGCCCGTTAACACCCCTACTTGTAGCACAATAATTTTTGCAAAAGCCTGACATTTATTATATGTATTCTCTTGTGATGGATGCGATCAACTTCACATATGTTACTAATCTGGCAGTAATGAATGTTATAATAGCCTATTTAAATGGCTTATTCGTTCCATAATGAAATTTATATAAAAATTCTAGAAGTATTTAAAACTTTTGAAGCATATAAGAATTCCCGGGAATTGTTGAATAAAGCTTCAAATATCGATAAATGAATTAAAGGAATAAAGGCGTATGTGGTATAATCGCCTTTATAAAATATTTATCAGTTGACTTATAATTTAAAGAGATTGTACATGGATAAAGCAAATCTATTGAGTAGCCCAATGGTTATGAGATCGCTCGACATAAATAAAATATCTATTTCACCCCGTAAAAAATAAATTCCTAATCTTGAAATGCCAATGTGACATAATATATAGGGTGATAAAGGAAATTAATTATGTGGCTCAGTTAAGGGGGAGATATTATGATGATATTTACTCATATGATAACTACAATAAAAATTCAAATGGAGAGTTATAAGAATTGCACTCTTTTTCCCTTCACCAAGTTTTTATCCCACTAGATTTTTCTTGTGAAGGTTTTTAATAAGGCAATCTATTAGCGTATGATTAAGGGTGAACATCCAAGGGAGAGTTATGAAAATATCAAATAAGTGGATGTTCAACTTTCTAACCCCACATCTTCTCCCCTTTTTACCCTCATTTTTTACTTGTTTGTATGTCTATTAGCAGGATCATACTCTTATACAACACGATGATATTAGAATAATTATAAATGCAGATCATTTACATGAGCAACACAAAGGCAGATCCCAAACAAGATTTCGATCACAAGTGGAAGCATAATTATTTCATGGCGTTCAACAAATTCATTCAAGTGATAATTTGACAAATTTATTTACCAAGACATTACCTACTTTAAGTTTTGAAAAACTTTTATACAATATCAAGATGCGTAAACTCAGAGATATAAATAATGTTATCATTAGGAGAAGTGAAATAAGTGATGCACTCTTTTTTTCCTTCACCATGGTTTTGTCCCATTGAGTTTTCCTGGTAAGGTTTTTAATGAGGCAACTTCTCATACATATTTCTTCTCGGATTATTGTATATCCAAGGGGGAGTATTATAAACAATTTATTTGTTGTCCAATCCGTTATATAACCGTTATGGTCGTTGGAGATGTTATGACCGTTAGAGACGTTATGACTGTTGGAAACGTTATGACCGTTAGAGAAGTAATTGTAGTTATTATGTCTTTCATGTTTTCTGAGCCTATAAATAAGGCATATATAAAGCATCATGGAGATACGACAATACAATAAGAATTCATTCTCCTATCACTCTTATCTACATATTCTTCTTCTAGTTCTTATTAATTTTACAACATTTTTATCATATTTTTATTTATTTTTTTATATTTTTTTCAAGATCCCATGAAGGAATAAAGGAGCCATATGAAATTCACAAGGATAAGTCCTACCACTTTAAAAATAAAAATTATTTCACTTTTTTAACAATAAAAAATATTTCAGATGGATTTTCTAGTGAAAAAATATAATAAAGTGAAATATATCATAACAATAATAAATTATAAATTAATTTTGTAAGTACTTTGATATTGATAATTCACTCTTTTATATATAGAATTGTCGTTATCCCTGCAACATAAAATAAAATTATCTCTTACAGTTCTAAAATAATATTATTTTAAAGTTATGGGAATAATTTTATTGTATTAATCTCTTTTATATATATATATATAATCTATTATCTCAAAAGTGATTAAATTTCTTAATTAATTTTTCCTTAAATAATGGGTTATATTATTGTTAATTCCTCTTAATTTTAATTTCTCTTAGTTGATTCTTAATTATTATTATTTTATGTAAGTTGAAGTTTTTTTATTATATTTTTTTTGTTTTTTAATGCATTTAAATTTTTCTTTAATTTTTTTTATGGCGCTGCCCCCGAATCACCTTCATTATTAAATGTACAAACATATAAATAATATTTTCTAAGTCCGTGATGACCCTGAGTTTAATTGACTTGTTATTTATGGTTTTTCGTACTTGTTTGCTACTTTAGTTTCTTTTCGCGTACGGATTAAATTGGAACAACTTTGTCCCAGTTGATCCATGTATTTAATAATAATAAGAGTATTTTTTTAATTTATGTTCTAATATAAATTATTAAAAAAATCTTTACCTAATATTTTAAGATTTTGGATTAAAATGATTTTTTACATGATTCTAGAGTTTCATGAGTTCGATTCTTATCGTTCTCACTTATAAAATTAAATAAGAATCATGTAAAATCAAAAATAAATAAAAAAATTGGACCTATACAATATCTATGCTTCAAATCCAAAGAACTCTTACGTGATGGGCTTTACATGTTCAACATTTATGATTTTATAACTACCTATTATAATATTTTTCTCTCTCTCTCTATCACCGTTGATTATAATATATTTTTTTCTCTTTCTTTATCACGATTGATTTATCTTTATATGATTATGATTTCACACATGACATGTCATGATTTTTTTCACATAAAAGGATCCAGATCCCAACCAATTGTTTTGACGAGGAGTGCGGGTTCAAAAATATCCCAAAATTTATTCTATTACTAAACAAAAGATTAGATTAGGGAAAGATACGTATCCTTCATAATCAAGGAAGAAAATTAATCTCAATGAAAATTGACGGTGAGATCATATAATACCTACCATTGAAAGAACCCTTAAAATCGAACCCAAGGTGTGCCAACCCACTTTGGCCCAAAATTCATTTAACCCAGCAAACATACACCCATAGCAAGGTGCACAATAATTTATTGAAGTGAAACTCAAATCTCCATTTTAGCATTTTTGTCCATCAATTGATCTAAATATAGTCAGCTTCATGCTCTTGTCAACGTTATTAATCTGTTGTTTTCAGTTTGCCGGTAATGTTTAAAACTGATTTCTATATTCGTGAGCCTTCCTCCATTCAATTTTTTATGTTGTTTGTTCCTCTGGCCAGAAAGATAGTTTCAACTTTCAAGTCTCTATACTCATTGCGCCAGCTTCTGATGTCAAAATGACGTTCTTATCCTCTTCTTTCATGTTTACTTATTGCTACACTATACAAGACATTTGCCCACAAAACAAAGCTAAATGAACAGGGTTCTCAATTTCTCATAATATAAAGGGAAATAATTTTTCAAAAAAATATTTATGCAACTAATGCAGATAAGTTATCTGTATTTACTTTCAAAACGACGATTGAAAAATTATAATTATAAAGACTATAATAACCCTGAAATAAATTAAAATTACAAAAAATACTATGATTTCTGTCCCAAAATGACGTCGTATTGGGCTTACTGGAGATAACTTATCTGCAGTAACTGCAGAAAAAGTGAACCCATAATTTTTTTATGTTATAGGAAAATAGTTATCTTATATTGTAGAAACAAGATTGTAAGTGAGACTCATAAGTAAGAGGAAAGAGAAAAAAAAGAAATGAGACCCACCATCTTTTATGTGGGTAGAAAATTAATCATTTAACCCACCGGTCTTTGCATGTCTAATGTGCGTGTAAAAATTAATCTGGATGCTATATTGGTTCTTTATCTCATGAATTTAAGTTTTTCTTTATATAAAAGTAAATTGTTGTTAATGTTTTGATTTAGGGAATTTAATTCATATTACTTTAATGTGATGATGCATTTCAATTATAGTTGGTAATTGTGTTTATATTCTTTGATATAAAAATTGAAGATAATTTGAAAGATTAATTATTTGTTTGTTCGCATTACTACATGGGATGGTGGATTGTATTTCTTTTCGTAATTCTTTATTGTTATTGTTTAAAGAAAAAAATTGGGGGGATTGAATTGCCTATCTTTATTTGTATCCTTTTATTTTTTGGGTAAGATATTGTAACAATCAATTAGTATTATTATGAATATTACTACCAATCAATTTCATCCTTAGATCGATTATGTTGAACCAACGGTTACATTTATTTTCATCTTTGTATGATTATGATGCCCCATATTTACATTAAATATGGAGAATCATAATCATACAAAAGTGAAAATAAATATAAAGTATTAAATATGAGGAATCATAACCATACAAAGATAAAAATATATATAACCGTTCGATCAACATAATCGATCTAACGGTGAAATTGATTGATAGTAACACTAATTGGTTGTTACAATATCCTTCCAGTTATTTTTTACACTATATATTAGGATACTACATAGTTATATATAAAAAAATTATATTGTTTTCTCTTTCCACATCAGTTGAAGTGATTGAGGAGAGAGAATTTTTTTTTCTTCATATTATAACTGTGTCCTACTCGTAGCACATAATGTTAAAATTTAAAAGATACAACTTGTGTCTTTTAAAAGGATAAACTTTTTTCCCATCTATAAATTAAGCATGTTACAAATTTCAATCAAAACTAACAATAATACCTATAAACAATATGTTTAGCGTTTCTCTTGTAATCTTAAAATGACGTCATCGTACAATTTGGGAAAAAATAGTATTAAGATAAAATTTATGTTACATGAGAGAAGTAAAATTATCGAAACGTCTTGTATTTTTTTTTTAAACTCCAAAATAATGTTATTTTGGGTTATAGACAATAATTTTATAAAAACACTTTTTTTTTCATAAATAGTATACAAAAATGTTAAAAATAAAATAAAAACCCAAAACCATTTTGTGGAGCTTACAAGTTACATAAAAACATTATGGGTGGTAGGAGTGTTAACGGGCCGAGCCGAGCCGAGCTTTGATCTTAACGGGACAAGCCTGTATTTAAACGTGTCCGACTGGCCTTAGCCTGTTACCTGTTACGAATATAATATTGGCCTGTGGCCTGGTTTATTTACAAAAAATAAAAGCCTGTGTGAAGCCTGTCTTAGCCTGTTAGCATGTTAAAGAATAAAAATAAGATAACAGAATTCCACAAAAAATCAATTTCCAGATAGAAACCTTAGCTTCCAATTTGCAGCAATAATTTACAAAGTCTACAATAAATAAAAAAAATTAAAGTGAGAGAAGGTAGATAACAGGTTATATTATCTTAACCCATTATAAAAAAAGTGCCAACAAAAATAAAAATAAAATAAATAAAATAAAAAATAAATTGACACAAACGAGCAGTGCACAGTGGAACGAATGAGTTTTTGTGGGTTTGTTTGTGTGAAGGAGGATGAAGGATAATATAGAACAACACTAGTAATTCCATAAATATACATAAATTCAATATATATCCAAATAGCATAATATAGAACAAAACCATTCAAAAAGTCTGTTAAACCAATAAAATGGGGTGAAATAAATTGATGAGAGAGAGTTATTACAAGTAGTATAAATAAATATTTATATACTAGGCTAGCCTGAGAGGCTCTAAGGCCGAGCTTCTGAATTAGAGTTTGATGCCTTTTTATTAAACGAGCTTTTTTACAAGTCCAAGTCTGGTTTCAACACGAGCTTTTATTAAACGAGCTCAGGCCTTTACGAGCCGAGCCAAAAGCTCGTGAAAGGCCTCTGACTCGTTTATCACCCCTAATTATGGGAAATAAGTAATAAAAAGAGTTATTTTCAAATAGTTGAGAAATGGTGCCAATGCATGAATGTTGGCCACAGCCATGAGACACAAATCCGTAGTACGAAAAAGAAAAATGACAATTTCCCCCCAAAAAAAAGACCATAAAATTCATACTTAATAAGAGAAAAAAATAAACAGATACTCCAAGTCGAACAAAAATGGCAAAAAATCCGTACTAATGTTATTTTTCAAATGTATCTCCATCCTAAAACACATTTGAAAAGAATGGCCATACTAGAGCAGTCAAACACGTAGGTTTGACTGACGAGATAAGTCCCGCCAGTAAGAAAGACAAGATCAGAAGCCACGTAGGAAGCCCAACCAATCGCGTCAGTCCATGTCACGTGTTTTCCACGTATCCCGCCACCTGCTGTGACATGTAGCAGTCCCGCCATATCAGTTGGCTAGACTAAGCCATGTGGCCAAAGTCTTGTAACACTTGTTGGCGGCATTCCTTTACAACCGTTCATTTCTTATCTCTTCCTGCACCGGTGCCTCTCCCTCCTCCCTCTTGTTCCCTCTTCTTCTTCTTCGTTTGTCTCCCTCATTTCTTTCCATTTTCGTAAGTCAGAGAGTGAAGCAAGCAAATTTTTGGGTCCAAAGATTGTTCTCCAGTCCGTTAGCACCTCCGCCGGAGCTACTGTGTGCGTTCCCATCTTTCCTCCTTTCCGTTTAGTCACGAAACCACAGGTACTTTGGCATTGTATTATTTTTACCTATTGGCTCGATTTTTATATCTGTGTGTTATGTTGTTGTTTGTATGGTGTTGTGTTTGAACTATTTATAGGCATGATGTGGTTCTTTTTTTTCGAGGACCACATGTTTGTTTTTTGCATGTTGTGGTGTATTGATGTGGACAGATACATGTGTTCTCAAGTTGTTTTGTTAAACGCATATATCTGTTAAAAACATTGCCTCACTTTTTGATTTTAAAATCTCTTGGAACATAGTTTTGTAATGGAGTCCGCTGTCAAACAAAAATTACAACATATATATGAACAATTGAATTTGAAGAAGACCAAACAAGAATGTTTTCCACCCCATTTACTGACTACCCAGTTGTTGCTATTCTTCGGTTTAATTGCCCTTACTCGCCAATTGCAGCCTTCTTCATGCTTACGAAATTTCATAGACAACTTCGTGGTAGTACTCTCAACCACTACAGCTTCTTGATGCTCATTCATGCAGTAATGTTTTATAGCAGCTTGCACATCGCTCTTCAACCGGAACTCTTGTTTCACATACATTTCGTCTCCTCTTGTCCACGGACCACGACCTAAGCCTTCAACATCCAGTATGTCTTTGTTCGGATAATCCAAATTAACAGCCTCATAGTGTGGGATCTCATCCCAAAATGGTGTCACATCTACAAAAAAATAAAAAAATGTGATTTGGCAAATATTAAAGCGATTAAAAAAAATTAATCATACAACACGTTCAATGGCTAACCTGATGTTGGTGGAATAACCGCATTATTGGACACAGGGATAACTGTCTCCTGTGTTATGGGATTATCATGATGTTCATCATCACCTCCATCACTATCATTCTGATCATGGTCATTTGCCAATAGAGTGTCTTCATCTTCCTCCTCCTCTTCATTGTCAGGTTCAACATCTACCATATAGTCACTTTCATCTCCATGCGCAATAGTTGATTGTATGGATGGGGTACCGATCATGACGGCATTTGTGTCTGACTGTTAAGGTCCAACCCACGTGTCGGTGTTGACATTTGGTCTGATGTCTCAATATCCACGTATAACTCAAAAAATTAAGACGTAGTAGAGTTTTGGACAAATGTTCCAAGAAAAATATCAATGTCCTCATCATCAGTTAGATCAAAACCTGCATATTTGCGATTTCCACATGGGACTCGACCCGTTATTGAAGAAATTACCTGATTTTGTTGCAACTTCAACTTCTGACGAATCTTCTGAAGTAGATCTTCAATCGACAAGCCTCGCACAATATACATTGCTATTTTCCCCCCTTCGAATCTCAACCCGCCTACACCGTTAATTTTAGAACCATTATAATATACAAAAGACCGATATTGTTCCATTGTAATAATACATGGGTATATGCAAATAACACAAAAAGATCGGATGCAAGTGGAGATTAAAAAAAGTAAATAAACAACATTTAAATCCGCATTACAGCAAGTGACACAAAACCTTTTGGAAATTACACACACAGCAAGTGACACAAAACCTTTTGGAAATTAATTACACACAGCAAGTGATACAAACAAATTACTACAAGTAAAGAAACCGTCCGTCAAAATCATATACAAAAATAGCAAACATAACCCAAATTCAAAATTTTCAATACTAGCAAACACCGGAAGACCCTATATATAACCAGGCAGGTATCACCGTAAGTGTCAGTGGCGAGATTTAGTACCGGACGCTACCCCACGATTATTTTGTTGAGTACGGGACGCTACCCCACGAGTATGGCGAGGAGTGGCTGGAACGCGTCACAAGAACTGCGGATGTGTCACACTCGTGGCTTAGTCTCGCCAACTGACATGGCGGGACTGCTACATGTCACAGCAGGTGGCGGGATACGTGAAAAACACGTGACATGGACTTCTTACGTGGCTTCTGATCTCGTCTTTCTCACTGGCGGGACTTATCTCGTCAGTCAAACCTACGTGTTTGACTGCTCTAACATGGCCATTCTTTTCAAATGTGTTTTAGGATGGAGATACATTTGAAAAATAACATTAGTACGGATTTTTTGCCGAACAAAAATACAAGAAGAACCCTCTTCAATTTCTTTAAACAACAAAGGTAAAGTCCAACATTCAAATTATTGAACCGCAATGCATCTCATGATGAATATCATTTACTTGAAATATCCATTATTATAATAATTATAATTAATTATTTTATTTTTCTGAAGAGTTTAATTTTGATATGCTATTAGGTAGAAGTGTCTTACACTGTCATCTGCCAGTTTGACAACTCACATGTTATTAAAATTTATTAAATGACACATGATTACACATCAATGAATAATAACATAAAACTCTTTTACAATAGTTTCAAAACTCTTGATTTTAATGTTTTTTATAATAGTTCCACAGAAATGACTACTATATTCAAAGGCTAAAAAATGTCATGAATTCTAATAAAAAAGGTTATTCTAATCACCTAATATTTGACTTGCTCAAAATGTAATGGGTTAGATTCATGAGATTGCAACTCTTAAAAAAGATAGAAAGAATCAAATCCGAAATATGATTAGTCATCTGGTTTAGGAATTTGGACACCAATTAATATATATTAAGAAAATATGATCATAATCATTTGTTTCTTTTTTTTCTTTCTAAAACCGTTTAGCACAATTGGAATACTGTTAAATCCATATTAATATGAAACGTCCTTAGGTGGTTGGAATATTCAATTCTCTAGCCTCTTCATAAAATTTGTAAAGAAACAAACGAATAATAACAAAACAACTCTCATAAATATCTAAATTTAAAAAGAAATTATTTTTGTAAACCTTTATTATTTTCTTACCTGAAAAAGCATTTTTTCCTCAGGATATTTTTTTTTTTTTTTTTGGTATTAACCTCAGGATATTATTTGATATGAGTTATTTATTTATTTTCTTAAGTCATTTTTAAAAAAGATAAATGATTTTTTCATTCAATGAAAATAAGTTATTTTTAGTGAGTCTAAAATGATGTCATTTTACTATTTTAGAAAAGAAATTGAGATGTTTTTATAATTTTAATATATTGCGAAGTTATATTAGTTTTTAACATTACAATTTTTAATTTTTAACTTCAAAATCACATCGTTTAAATTAATTGGATATAACTTTATTTCTAACGACTAAAAGAAATATTTTTTAAAAAAAAATTAAGAAAAAGACCGAAAGAAGAAGAAGGAAATCCGGATAGAGAAATTGGGGTAGACACTTTCCATTTTTTATTTATTTTCTCTCTCTTAATTATTTTAAGACACAGGCCAATGTGGATGAGGCTCCAGTGAATCTAATAAAAATCTGGAGAGAGAGAGAACAAAAAAACAGCATTGAATTTTCTTTACAGAAAAAATATTTATTTATTATCCGTTTGATATGTTATTTGCGACCAGTGTTTTACATTCGTGAAAACATGTCGTAGGTGTTTGTTGTATTGTATCTGTTCCGTGGAGATAACGGTGTAGCGGGTCTCATTCTTTTTTATTTCGTGGAATCCAACCTGCGAGATTCGACAAAATCTCGTGTCTTAGATTTCCTTTCACAAAGAGTGAGGAATTTTCAAAAGTAAGTTTTTTTTTTTGGGTGTCTTTTTCTTCAATGCCAGAAAATTAGCAGCAACAAGGGTCGTGTTCATTTGTTATTGTAATAAACTCTGGGGGCATTAGCTTCGATTGTTTTGGCCAAATGGGTTTCTTACAGTGAAGAAGCTACTTTCAGTGGGATATAGATTGTGATTTTTGTATCTCACTGTGAAATTTGTTTCTCTCAGGAATTTTTACATTTAGGTGGTGGTTGTCTCTGGCATTGGTTGATTTCTTCTTTTGAAGTTGGCAGAAACTTATGAATTTTATTTTTCTTTTATTGCTTTTTTCAAGTGTTGTTGGTTCTCCTTGCTCCCACTTGGGGAGTAGTTTCATATGGTTAGAGTAGTGAATGGTGTGGGTTTGATTTAATGTAAAATATAATTTAGAGTTTGGAGGAGGATTTTATATGTTTGTTGAATCAGGGATTGTGGTTTTGTTTTACTGGGAATGCTTTTCAGCTCTTCATTCATTAGTTTTTTATTGCCTGAAGACTTGAAGGCTATTTCTCTAATTCATGGAAAGTTCTTCTTCCCTTGGCTGTTTGGTGCTAATAATTGAAAGAAAGAGGGTAACTTGTACTGTGGAGTTTGGGTAGTGGCTGTGGGAGTGAGTCAAGGAGGGTGTTATGGATTTGTGGGTTGTTGCAGCTGCTGCTGGAGCTGGGTATGTAGCTAAATATTGGAACAGAATTTCAAAAGTTGGTGATAGCTCGCATCATTTGTCTTCAGAGGATTCATATTTTGAGAATCCTGAGTCCCCAAGATGTCCCTTTCCCTTTCTCAAAGAAGCAGGGAGAGGTAAATCAGGTAAAGATGTTTCTTTAGATAAAAGGGCTTCAGATGGGAAGTCTTCAGATGTGAACTCAATGGATGGTCTTTTGTCAGGAGAAGTGGCTTCTAGTAGAGGGCTTGATAGTGAAAAAACAAGACACTTCAGGAATTATAACAAGAATGATGTCCTATCTATATCGAACTTAGGAGTATCAGTATCACCAAATGATAACTTGAAGAATGTTGAAGATGGAATGGAGCAAAGCTCTGGTATTGTTGGCAATCATGGTTTCTTTCTTCCTGATTCTTCTATCGCAGAGTTTCCTATCCATAACTCTTGTGGACATAAAACCTTTCTCAGGAAGAAACATTTGACTGGGCATATTAGTAGACCTTTAAATTCCTTAGAAAGTTGCTTCATGGCTCAGCTATACAAAGAACATGCCGAAATGGAAGAATGCGTCTTTAGTTTTCTTTCATCACCATCCACGTCCACAAGGTCATTTCATGTAAGCAATGGAAGCCAAATCATCAACAGAGCAAATGAGAGTTTGTTCGGTGCATCAATTGGAAGCAAGGAATATGAGTTGCATAGAGAACCCTGTCAAGAAAAAGATGAAAATGTATTTGGGGTTCCTTCCTTACCAAATATCAGATCTTTTAATGATGCTAAGAAGAAGAAATTTAATGCAGTCATTGGGCAAAGTCAAAGACTGAGCTTTTCCAATGTTGTGTTCAGTGGAAAACACATCCATGCTCAATACGGTATATTTCTTGATTTAAAAGTACCTCTTTAGCCTGTGCTGCATTGCAAATGTTTGTTATATATACTTCTCATTCATGCCTATGTTTACAACTCTTTCCTGTGTTGTGATAACACATTTGTTACTCTTGAGGTAATTATAAATCTTCCAATGCGATATAATATGTTTTTTAGACTTCTCTGCATTCTATGTTTAGTTTCAGTCTCTTCCTGTATTATGAGAAGAAAATTTGTAAAGAAATCTTGGTTTATTTTTATCACAGATGTAAGTTATAAATATAGATATTTGGTATTTCTACACAATTCACTAGCCTCAGAGAATGAGACTCATATACTATGAGTTATTTGAAAAACAAATGGTTTTGAGTTGGTTTAAAGTCATTACATACTGGAAGCGTATCTCTTAGTTTCTATATTCATGAGAATTGATATTGAAACACACAGTAGATCAATCTCATTGTTCCTTTTTACTGATAGATATTTTTTTGGACACGGGGTGGAAAGAAATTGCTTCAGGTCCTAAAACATCGTTCCCAGTATTAATTAGCAAAGGGTTTTATGGTCTTTAACGTATTGTTCAAAGCAAGCTTTCTAACCCAAACATATTGTAACACCCAGTAGTACTCCGGTTTGTTATCATTACGTATGATATTAAGCGCATTTACAATTACAGTAAGTGATTAAAATACGGAATAACTTTTCTTTTGCTATTAATAAACATTTTTCTGTTTAAAACTCTTTCCGTAATTAAACAATTTAAAACTGTCATTATAACTTAAACAATGTGCGGAAAACTTAGAAGTTGCTTAAATATATCATACATTTCTTAGAATTAGGTTTTATGAAGTTCCCATAAACAGTCATAACCTCGAACATCTTTTTCTCCATTCTGCTCTGCTCGCTAAGTCCCTCGCTTGAGCTAGCATCTTCAACGAGCAATTAAATTTTAAGACAGTAATTGGGGCTATCTTGCAACTCCTTGCTGCTTAGCAAGCAATCGTATTTCCTCGCTGCTTTGCTCGCTAAAGCGAGCATGGCAGCAAGCAAATTCCCAACCAGGCAGTAGTTACTGCCATCTCCATATTTAGTTCACTTCAGCAAACAAACCAGCGAACAAACTCTTAAATTTTTAGTTAAGTAATAGGGATTTCTTGGATCCCAAGCAATTACTCGTGGACATGCTCGCTCCTGTCTAGATAGTGGCTACTGTCTCCATTTTAATTTGCTCGTTGAAGCGAGCAAGTCAACGAGCAACTCTGCACTTTGAATGGTTCCCTTTGTTTCAAGGACCAAACCTAGGGGATACTTGCACCATTTTGTACCTGTTTAAACTGTAATGGCAACCATATGTCCAACAAACATAGGTGCACTTACATCCTTACATAATCCCCTTTCTTGGGTTGCAAGCTATTGCTCTTTATTTACTTGCTCAGCAAGTTATCTTCTAATTCATTATCATACATCTTTTGAACTCGTTTCAGACATATTGCACTTCTCTTTCTTCATATTTCTTCCATATATCTCTTATACATGCATCAACCTTTTGGGTCATTCTAATGGCATATAACATACATATTTTTTTCTCATGCAACATATCAATGGACAATATCATAAGGTATATCATCATATTCCAAGTCTATTACAATTGAGGAACTTAAATTATACAAAACATATGATCAAAATCCTACATATCAATTTACATCAAAATGATACAAGGTAATCATGATCATATTATAAGTTCCTACATTCATCTCTTCTTGCTCTTTTCAAAATAATAGGATTACAATTAAATGTACAACAAAATTAATCCAAATCATGTAGCATGCTATAAACTGAAATCTAAGTGGGTGTCTTGCCCTGAGTTGCTCCCTCTCCAGCTGTGGAAGTACCTGAAATGATATCCCAAAAACGTGGGGTGAGATAAAAATCTCAATAAACTAAGTGTCGTTGGAGTATCACTCCACCCTATAGTTTACTTCAGTGCATCATAATATTAAAACAAGTATGCATACATATATACTCTGTAATAAACGTTTAAGAGGGTTCCATTGTGCTTTGTGGCTCTTAGATATCTGTGGAACTTCCAAGAGAGTTCCACTTTACTTTATGGCTCTTGTCTATTCCTTCTCTTCTCAAAAGAATTCCACTCTACTTTATGGCTGATGGTGGGTCTGTTTGTGTGGGGAGAGAGAGTCTCTTTATTTAAGTTTACTCAATTCACGTGTCTGCTCGCTTAAGCGAATAAGTCAGCAAGTAGAAGACTGTCTTGTTTTTTTCATTTTCTTTCTTCTAATGACTAAGTCATCCTTTTCTTCTTATAATAACATCTACTAGCCATCACTTAGAATTTAAAAGGTGTGATAATCTCATAAACTTTCTAAATTTATTCTTTATCTGATAATTCTCTAAGTTTCCGGTAATATTGCCTAATTGCATTTTTACGGCAAAACTTAGTGTAATCTCACTTCTTATTGTAAAGTGAATTATTCTAATATTAATATTCTCTTTCTTTTCTGATTTCTCTCTATTAATTATGATCAATTCCCATTTATCTCATTATACAGGTATGAGTTATTATACATATCATCTGCATCAACAACTGCAAATATTGACCTTTAAATAAATTAGGTTGCTATTTATTTTATGGGTGGATATCATGTCTTTGGTACTTGATTTGTATTTTGTAACGTGTTTTACTTTGATTACTACAAATTTGTTAACACATTCATAATCATCAGATACAGCATTTATCTTCAGTCTTGGGATGTCTTTTGGGATGATAACTTCCATTATGGAAAATAAAAGAGAAATAGACAAGTTAAGAAAGTCGTTGAAGCAGACAGAAAACCTGGTTCAAGATCTACAAGAGGAACTTGAAATGAAAGATTCAATGACTGTGAAGGAGTTACACAATGAAAATTATAGTTCCCAGGATACATGCGATCATTCCTTCTATGATAAGGAGCTAAATGGATTTTCCCCTGAAAAGCATATAGATAACTCTCCAAGAATTGACTGCAAAGAATCCTACGATCCGAAAGAAGAACAAAGTTCAGAATCTATGAGCAAAATCGAAGCTGAGCTTGAAGCTGAACTTGAGAGATTGGGGTTGGACATGAAAGCATCAAGCCTGGAAAGAAAAGTATCTAATCTTGTTGAGGTAAGCATAAATGTTTATCTTTATACTAAATAGTAATTACACAACCTTTGGCACAAAACGTTGTCTTGAAATATATATGTTGTGATGTGTTTTATTATTAATTTTTGGGAAAAGTTCACCAATGCTCCTGTGGTTTACTTCAGAATCACTTATGCCCCTGTGGTTTTTTTCTTATCACATATGCCCCTGTGGTTTGTAAAAGGGTATGTTTTTTATCACATATACCCCTGTGGTTTCTTATTTTTTACAAAGCACAGGGGCATATGTGATAGGAAAAAAACCACAGGAGCATTGGTGAACTTTTCCCTTAATTTTCCATGTATGCAGCTACTAGTTGAATTGGTATCATCCTTGATTGTGGTTGAAATAACAAGGAATGGAAATAATCCTTTCTGATTTATGTGCCTTCAAATAGGGATCATATTACTCAAGTCCTCCCTGTTTTCACCTTTACAGAAAGTACAAAGTATAACCTAGACTTGTAACATGAAAGAGGAATGCATAAAACTTCCACTAAGTCTGATTTATGCTGCATCGTGGGTTTCTCATTCATATGATTAATGTATTCTAGTAGAAATCAGAATTGCCGTAGTAACTGAAAGTTCCTAGCAACTAACTTGCATTCGTGTCTAGAGTAAAAAATCAAAAATCCATGCGCTGCTATAGATAATTAGATATTGATTTTGGTCCCTTTCCCTATTTTATATGCCTTATTTTTATCAGAAGTTCTCACATGACACATATCTTTATTTTGGAAGTCATACGAATTTTCTTATTCCAGTGAAAGTTTACACTCTATGCTGTGTTCCATTGCTTTTTTGGTTGAAGTTAACGGTTCTTAAATGGGTCCATGGGTGCTAATGGGGAAAATTCTTGCAGCTTGACCCAGAGTTTGTAGCAGATTTTGCTAGAGGTGAGTTGCGAGCTGACACGGTCAGTGGAAAAGATTTTGATCATCAAAAATCAAATGAGGATGCCAGTGACACCACACCTCTCCCCGGACACTATGCAGTTTCGCCTCATGAACTGAGTCTGCGTCTACATGAAGTTAAACAATGCCAACTTGAGGAACGGGTGAAGGAGCTTGAGATTGCCCTTGAAAATAGCCAGAGGAAAGTACAGCTTCTGGAATCAGAGCATGAGGGTTATTTCCCAAAGGCATCTTCCTTTAGTAAAGGAAATTCATTGACTTATGAAGACTGTGACCCTATGGCTCAGCCCTTAATTCTCAATTTATCAGGTGAAGCTCTAGATGCATACAATGAGGCCTATGAAGAATTAATAAAGATAAATGACTCTGAAGAAAATTCACCATCAGGCATCCATGATACTGACCACAAAGAAGGTTCAGATTTACATGATTTTCATGCATTTGGGGTTCAACACGGTGGAGCAAATGGTTCCATAACTTACTCCATAGTTAATGGTGGGAGACTATCAAGTGATCTCTCTTCTAACAAGGTGACAATGTTGGAAGGACAAAGCTCTAGCATCTGTGAACCAAATGTTACTGAAGAAAGTAGTGGTTGTGATAATGAGGTGGAAAAGCAATTGATAAGGCAAATTGTTGAAAGGACCAAGAAAGGTTCTCCTGTTTTTCAAAATGCAAAAATGATATTGTATTCTATGGAAGAAGATGAACATTGATATCAACTAGCTTTTAGGAATGTAGGAATATAAAAGAGAGATATTTATGAATACAACAAAGCTTCCTTTGTTTTGACCTTATTTTTGCATCTATGCCTATTCCTCCTCTTTGTCCTTATTATTTGCCTTGGGACATTCAATTTAATTATATTCACTTACCTGTATTTATGTATACGAATTTTCTTGGCAACTTCTTCACTCACAATGACATCTAAAGTCAATGTATTATAACTTAAAGTGAGTATAATATATATTACAATAGAACTAAAAATTTATCATTTGCGCCGAGGTCACATTTCATAACCCAAATTTAAATTTAGTGAATTTATCACTTAATATAAAAATTCTACCTTCTAGTTCTATCTAACTATTTTGTATGTCTGTACCTTGTAAAAGATACATATTAAATAACTATTATTTCGCTGTAATTTCTATAATTTCTCTTTTTCTCCTCTATAGAATTACTAACCTGTTTGTTTGGGCTTCTAGAAAAAGTAACTTGTATCACTTTCTTATTTTAGAAGTGTTTTTTATAAAAGTTAAAGCTATTTATATTTTTATAAAAATACTTAGTTTTTGAAAAAAATATTTGACTTTTGACTCCTGCTTTTTTTAGAAATTAAAATTTTTAGCTTCTAAAAAAAGTAAGTTTTCGACTTTTTTTGTGACTTATGTTTTTTTAAAAAGTAGATATCCAAATGAACTTAAAGTGAAAAGTGTTTTTTTTTTTTTTTGAAAAAAAGCAATTTTTCGAGAAAAAGATGCTCGTCCAAACGGGCCCTTAGACCAATACAGACTTGGCTTCAAGGTTGAGTTATTGAAATAGAGATTAGTACTTGGAACCATAACCCACCATTAGAAGAAATATACAATTTAATGACAAAATTTAGTAATAGGTAAAATTTGTCACTGTTTCTATATTATTTATGACTAAATTTTATTTTTTTATAATAATGACCTAACACCAAGTTCTCACAATAAGATAATTCATCACTAATAATTGATTTCTCACTGTAAGATCTTTACTAATGCAGAATTTAGTAGACTTTTTTTTGGTATCCTAGAATTTAGTAGACTTAAAGAAAGTATTTACGACAAAAAAATTGACTTTAAAGCACAAAAAGTATTATTCATCTTCAATTACTAAGGACAAGGACAAAAAAATTTAGTAGACTTAAATATTGATTTTGTCAGTCATCTTATATAATATTAGTGACAAGCACAAAAAGTATTATTCATCTTCAATTACTCAGGACAAATTATTCATCATTAAGGATTTAAATAATTTATATAAAAAAGTATTCATATCTATATTAATTTGTCACAAATATTCAACATGAATATATTACTGATAAAATACAAGTCTTCCTTACAATATTTTCTGTTCATGAAAATTATTAATTCTAAAAAAAGATAAAACTTTTACTGATTTAATATTATATAAAAGATTTTTTTTATTGTTAGAGACAAATGTCGCATCATTGAAGTATTAACATTAGTATAAACCTATACCAATTTGTCACAAAAATTTAATATTATAATATTAGTGATGAAAATAATATTTTAATGACATATTTCAAACATAAAAATTTGTCAATGACTTAAGTAAAATTTACATTAACTGTCATTATATTAATTAATAATTATTTTCTGTTTTTTAATGACAAACAACTTATATTACAACTTTAAAGCAATATGAATGTCTATGTCTTGTTTCAAATGTTTTAAATTTCATTGTATCTTACCATTTATAAAAAATAATAATTTTCTACTATTGATTAACAGTCACTATTATTTCTTTTATTTATCTATTATTTAATAAATGAGCTTATCCTTGGAATTATTTTATTTTTATTAATATTAAGTGCTTGTATGCACTAATCAACTATGCAACAATAATAAAATTTAATTTTGTTATCAAAAAAAAAAAATTAATTTAAAACATAATAATAAGGCTTTAATATTTTTATAGTGAATGTAGATAAACTCTCAAAACGACGTCGTTTTTGGTTGAAAAATTAAAAAATTATAATGAGAAAGGCTATTATAACCATGAAATAAATTATAATTACAAAAATACTTTGATTTCTGTCTCAGGGCTCAATGTAAATAACTTATCTATAGGGGTGAAACTGGCCTACGGCTCGGCCTACGTCAGGCCAGATCTGACTTAGTATATTTCGTAAAATAGACTGGGTTTAAAAAGCTTGTTTAATAAATAGACCGTAGGCCTACTTTCATAAGGTCTGGCCTATAAGCCTACAGATCGGCCTATATTATACTATTTATTTTAAATAAAATAAAATAAAATAAGTATACCTTGAAGAAAAAATAAAAGATATAAATTTAATCAATTGTAATTATTTATAACTTAATTAAATTCGATTATATTTTAATATAATTCTGACTTTATTTCTTATGTAGGAAGAACCAATATTTCAGCATATTAGATTATGTATATGAATGTATTAAAAGGTTTTTTGGAGAGGTTATACTTACTACAAGCATCATGATGTGTTTCTTAGATTCATATAGTTATTTTAATTTGTTTGTTGGATCTCATGAAATATATATTATTTAGTTTGACCATTTTGCTTTTGAAATTGACTTAAATGCAGATTGTGATGAGTTTTCTTGTGACTCATGTTTCTGTTTGGACGTTGAAATTGTTATTTTTGGTTTAGCAACATAATTTGAGTATTTTGTGAAGTTGATTTATGGTTCTGCTTGGAAGTTAAAAATTAACAAGCTAATGGACTAGGTCAGGTCATTTATTTTTTTATAAACGGGTCAAATCAGGCTAACAGTTAGACTCGTACTAAGCTTAGACAAGGTGAAATTGAAATTTTTTGATATAGGTTTGGGCTTTTTGAGACAAAGTTTGACCCAGTCCAACCTAATTTCACCCCTACTTATCTACGTTGATTGCAGAAAAAGCTAACTCTAATAATAAACACAATTAATATCAACATTCATATCACAAACTAACATATAATATTAATCAATCATCATTAATATAATATCATATTCATCAATACCATTAATTTTCTCGTACGTTAAAGCAAAACTTCCTTAGCCTTCGTCATATTTATTCACTGTTGTATCATAATATTCCGACCATACATAATCTCTTTTTATCCCACCTTTGATCAAGTGCCGGTAAATGATTTTACGGAACCAATAAAATCTATTATTATATTTTTTGCATGATCAACGAAGGAATTTTCTTTCCATAAAACGATTAAATGCAAATTCAAGAATGCATCTTATAAATAATTTGTATTTAGTTTTTATCTAACAACATTTACAAAAGATATAATATATACTATCAATTTGGAAAATCTAAAAGATACTAACATTAAACATGTTAAATAATAAATACAGTTACTCATTAGAACAATCATTGGTGGAGTAAGAGGAAGTTAGGGGGAACAATCGCCCCTTTCACTTCTCAAAATTAACTATTAATATTGCTTATATAGTGATTGAGCAACATGTTTGAGACCACCTGTCGTGTTGTTATAAGAATTGTTTGTTATGTTTTTCCCTAATTTTATTAAGGTTTGTATTTTCTGTAGTTAATGTAGATAAATTATCTACATTTAGCCTAAAACGATGTCGTTTTGGAAAGAAAATTAAGGTATTTTTGTAATTATAATTTATTTCATGGTTATACTAATCTTTCTTATTATAATTTTTTAATTTTTCAACCCAAAACGACATCATTTTAAGAGTGAATGTAGATAAATTTATCTATCTTCACTGTAGAAATATTAAAGTATTTTATTAAAGGGTTCACTTTTTCTACCGTCAATATAGATAACTTATCTACATTGAGCTCAAAACGATGTCGTTTTGAAACTGAAATCAAGATATTTTTGTAATTATAATTTCTTTCAATGTTATAATAGTCAAAACGACATCGTTTTGGAGCAAATGTAGATAACTTATCTACATTCACTGTAGAAACATTAAAGCCTTTATTAAAAGGTAAAATTGTTTGAATTAGTTTAAAAGATATAAAAATATTAAATATTTTGAAAATATATAAAAGAGATAATCTTGTAGAAAATAAACTTAAAAATAACAAAATTAGTTTTTTTTCCTTGTCAATCTCAAATATATTAGGTGTCTACCTAAATATCAATATATAATAATTAAATAAATAAGAATAATTGAATTATGATTTAAAAATTGAACAAAAAATACATTTAAACATGATAAAAATGATTTTTTATCTAGCAAATCTCAAATAGATTTGATACTTATCTAAATATGAATATATAATGAATAGATAAGATTAAGAAGTAAAATTAGGATTTAAAAAATTGAATTCAAAGTAGATTTAAGCATGATAAAATTTATGTTAATTTTAGTCAATCTCAAATATTTAATGTGTATTCAAATATCAGTATCAAGTATAATAAATAAAATTAATGTTATTTTTTAATCAATCTAATTGATTTGACTACTTTTGCTTATAGTATATTATATTCTATTATGATTTATATATTGTGAGTATTTTATTTAATTATATATTTTTTTATTTTAATTATGAATTTTAAAATATATGTAATTTTGCCACGTCACAAAATTTTTTGACTCCATCATTTCATATAAGAAATATTTGAGAAAAGATTTCACAAGTTGAGTTATGAGTAGGGGTGAAAGTGGGTTGGACTGGGCCAAGCTTTCTTCCGAAAAGTCCAAGCCTACGTCAAAAAATTTCAATTTGGCCTGACCCAAGCCTATTACGAGTCTAATTGTTAGCCTGACTTGGCCCGTTTATAAAAAAACAAATAGCCTGACCTAGCCCATTAGCCTGTTACTTTTTAACTTCCAAATAGAACCATGAATCAACTTTACAAAATACTCAAATTTTGTTGCTAAACCAAAAATCATAATTTCAACATCCAAACAGAATCATGAATCACAACAAAATTCATACAATCTGCATTTAAGTCATTTTCAAAAGAAAAATGCTCAAACTAAATAATAAATATTTCATCAGATCCAACAAACAAATCCATATATGTAAATTAAAATAATTACATGAATCCAACAACACATCATGATGTTTGTAGTAAGTATAATCTCTCTCAAAAACCTTTTAATATATTCATATACACAATTTAACATATTGATATGTTGGTTCCTCCTATATAACAGATAAAGTTAGATTTCTATTAAAATATAATCGAATATAATTAAATTATAAATAATTACAATTGATTAAATTTATATCTTTTGTTTTTTTTCAAGCCATACTTATTCTATTTTATTTTATTTAAAACAAATAGTACAATATAGGTCAGCCTGTAGGCTTATAGGCCAGGCCTTGTGAAAGTGGGCCTACGGCCTTTTTAATAAACAAGTTTTTTCAAAGCCCAAGTTTGACCTATTTTACGAAATATACTAGGTCAGGTCTGGCCTGACGTAGGCCCAGCTGAAGGCCCCTGTGGGCCGGCCGGCCCAATTTCACCCCTAGTTATGAGTATTCGGACTTGGATAGGCATGAGAGGATAACTGTGACAAAACAATGCAAACATTGCTTACAAGTCCAATGGTGGTTTGTTAGGTGCTTGTACCAACCTCAATGAATACACTGATGATGAATTGAAAGTCTTCCTTGGTAGGAATCCGACATGCATGCATATTGTGATCTCGCACTATATTTATGCCTTTACTCTATTTTGTTCACTTTGTAATGCTTTACTGTCTCTTTGTTTGCAGACTGCGAGATGTCTAGCAAGCTAAAAAAAATGGAGAAAATGGCAAAGAATAGAGCGATAGTCGCAGCTGGTGGCGAAGGCACTAGTTAACCTCAATTCACCTCTTCTAAAGCTTCTGTTCAGGATCAAACGAGATCCACTACTCCTAGGCTCACTTCACCTGGCCCTGTTCAAATTCAGATGGATGCCTCCCCTCAAACCTTTGAGAAGGGGAAGAAAGTGCAAAAAGAAACCAACAATAAGGAGAGCATAAGGTCCTAAAAAAAAGGAAGGCTTAGCATTTTGCCCCCACTGACCAGGGTTGGCAAAATGGGCCAACTTGGCTCGACCCGGCCCAACCCACATGCAACCCAAAAAAAATGAGCAAGAAAACCCAACCCAACCCGACCGGGTTGGCTCAAAAATATGGCTCATGGGTTGGCTTGAAAAAATAGCTCGCGAGTTGGCTCGAAAATTGCTCGCGGGTTGGCTCATTTTCAGCCTATTTAAATGAACCTGTAGTATTAATGCACCAGCTATGTGGTTTCCATCAGCTTAAACAAAGGGTTACAAAATGAGAAATAAAAGCAAAATGTTCTAGTTTCGAATTTTCTTCACAACAAATTTGCATCAACATCGAGAAACAATCAGAACCACTTGCTACAAAGTGGGTAAGATATTTGAACCAAACAGAGCCAGCACAACCTAACAATATAAAAATGGCAACGATATGAGAAGATTAGGGACTTAGGTTTAGAGAGGAAGAAAGACGATGAGAGCATGTGTGAGTTTTGCCCATTTTTGTATATTATATTTTGTATTTTTTTTTTTTAAAAGCTCAACCCGCGAGCTGGCCCGTTTGACCCGCGAGTTGGCTCATTTTTTTTCGAGCTGGCTCGAGTCGGGTTGACAGCTCATTTTTGCAAACCCAACCCGACTTATTTTTTATGTTACGAGCCAACCCGACGGGTTGGCTCCTTTTTGCCAACCCTACCATTGACATTGTGAGATGGAGAGAGGGATGAGGGTCTCCCCAAGACTTATATCAGAAGGGAAAAGAAATAGGTCCCCTGCTGGAGGGCTTGGCTGACAAGGAAAGCGAGGAAGAAGCTAAAAAGTTAGATATTTGGCTTCAACGCTCTTCCTCCCTTTCTGGTGCTTTTTCATATATGCGATCTCGCATTAATGCTCTTCAAGCCTTGTTAAAAGAAAATAATAATACTTGTGCTGCTTTAGAAAAAGCAAAGCAAGAGGCTGAAGAAGCAAGGAACACCAAGATGAAGGCCAGAAAAGACATCCAGAAGGAGTTGGATACTTTGGAGACCAATCATGCCACCATCAAGACCCAAAAATCTAGGCTTTCCAACAAAGTAAAATCTATGGAGAATGCTGCTACTAACTTTGAAGAAATAAAGAAAAATTTGGAGAAGGATGTCGCCAAATACCAGCGATTGTGGGAAACCGAAGATGAAGTGACATACAACAATGTCATAACCCAAGTTCTTCATTTCAATCCCATTGTCAAGCTTGATAATGTTCACTTCTTCTACTACTTGAAAAATAGACAATTGGTGAAGATTAATGAGCAGACCGAATATAAGGAACTGGTAGAGTTGGTAAGCATGATGGATACTGACACATTGCCCAATCCCGCTACCGTAGAAAATATGATGATTTGCAATACTGATGTCAATACTGGTGTCGTAGAAGGGGGAACTGAAGGTGGCGAAATGACGGTTCAGATCATATAGCTTTCTTTGTCGTTTTTCTTTTTCTTTTTATCTTCATCATTTTTTATCACGGTTTGTTCCGTGGAAACAATGCGATGGTCTGTACTTTTTGGAAGCTCTGTTGCTTCAGTGCAATTATTTTCACTTTAACTTATACGAGTATCTTTAGTACTCACTTCATAAATTAATTTTTTGAATTTATTTCAAACCTGCATCACGACATTATGTATGGAAATTTAACCATAGAATTTATTCATGATACATCAATGTGTACCTTTCTTTCATTTTGATGTCGCTTTGAGTGAGATGGCTGAAAGTCGTTTGTGATCTCGCTATTCTGAATTCGATGTCGCTTCATTTAATATTTATGGTACTTACCTAAGGTTCAAGCCTTAGGCAGTGGTATAAGGGTTCATGTGCCTATATACCAGTTTTCCCTTTTTTTCAGGACCTAAGGTTCAAGCCTTAGGCACTAGTATTAGGGTTTAGGTACCTGTATACCAGGTTTACTTCAGGCCTAAGTTCAACCTTTAGGTATTAGTATTAGGGTTCAGGTGCCTGTCTACTAGAGTTCACTTTTTGTCAAGACCTAATGTTCATGCCTTAGGCAATGGTATCAGGGTTCAAGTTACATGCATACCAAGTTTACTTCAAGCTTAAGGTTCATGCCTTAAGCACTAATATAAGGGTTCAGGTGCCTGCATACTATATTTAATTCAAGTCTGGTATAAGGGTTCTGGTGCCTGTATACCAGGGTTTACTTTCTAAAGTTCTCGCTTTAGGGGAATAATCTAAGGTTCAGGCCTTAGATTAGCTTTCATGCCTTCAAATCTTCCATTGATTTCTGCCTAAGGTTCAAGCCTTAGAGACTGAGTTAGGATTGTGATTCCTAAGTCAGCTTTCGCTTTTAGCAGGTTCAAACGAGATTCATATCTCGCTTGTTCATTGAAACCTGCAACTTTCACAGATCTCAAAGAAAAAAGTCATTATCATTTTAAGATGATAAGTTCAATGAGATTGATTCACAAAGGTTCATAGTTCAAGACAATTCATAATAATTGAATCTGTTTAGACAGTTCAAGATATATGATCAATTATAGAATCTTTTAAGTTTATCTGCATTCTATGTGCGCGAGATAGTCAAACCTGATAAGGTTTCAATGCTATAAGCCCATATATCAGTTTTCTTTATCACGCGATATGGTCGTTCCCAATTAGCCGTGAGTTTTCCTTCTTGTGCATTTTTTTTGCCAATCTCAGCTCTTCGAAGGACCAAGTCACCTAGTTCAAATTTGCGCGAGATAACATTTTGGTTATATCTCGCCAATTGTGTCTAAACTATGGAGAAATGTTTGACTGTTGTTTTCACTATTTAAGTGAAATCTCCTCCACGTTGGTTCACCAATTTCCACTGGAATCATGGCTTCACTAATATACACCATTTTAAAAGATGTTTCACTAGTGGTTGAATGCAGAGTGAATCTGTTTCCCCAGAGGATGTAATCGACATGGTCTAGCCATTCACCTTTGGCCTCTTCCAGCCTTCTTTCAAGTTCCCTTTTCAAAATTCAATTTGCGGCTTCAACTTGGCCATTGGTTTGTGGATGTTCAACCGAAGTGTATATATGTTTCACTTGAAATTCTTCCAGTATTTCATCGAACTTCCTATCCACAAATTGGGTGCCATTATCAGTAATGACGGTGTGCGGGACACCAAACCTGCAAACAATCTTTCTGTAGAAGAATCTGCGGACCTTGTTGGTCGAGATAGTTGCTAGAGGTTTTGCCTCTATGCATTTATTAAAATAATCAATGGCAACTATTAGCCATTTCAATCCTCCAACTGCGTTTGGGAAAATGACCTACCAAATCTATTCCTCACTAATAAAATGGCCAGGGGGAAGATAAGGAGGATAATTCTTCAGGAGGAGCATGATGAATATCAGCCCACCGATAAAATGGCCAGGGGAAAGATAAGGAGGATAATTCTTTGATAGGAGCATGATGAATATCAGTGTGTTTTTGACATCTAATACAATGCTACATGTGTTTCTTTGCATCTTCTTTAATTGTAGGCCAAAAATATCTTGCACAGAGGAGCTTGCGAGATAAGGATTTTGCTCCCATATGGTGCCCATTGATTCCTTCGTGGACATCAATGATTGCATACTGAGCTTCATTGGGTGTTAGGCATTTGAGCAGTTGAGTAGATAACCCTTTTCTGTAGAGTTAATTATTCACAATGGTGTAATAGGAGGAATTCCTAACCAATTTCTTCGCAAGATGGTCATCTCACGATAGTACACCACTTTCAAGACATGCTTTGATTAGAGTAATCCATGTTGGCTCTTTTTCATCATCTTTATTCTTGCTTGGTTGGCCGAGATCTGCACAGGAAAGTATGAGAGCAAAATATGAGGAGCTATTGTTATGTTTGAGGAGACAATGATTGTTTTGGGAGCAAATCTACCAACAATGTGCAAGCACACACATCTAGCAATATAGGGTCTTACGAGCCACAAATTATCGTCCTCAAGGAAAATTTGTAAAGTAGTGCCTCAAAGAAGTGCATTAAAGTAAACATAAAAATAAAACATAATAAAAGTAAATAGCTAAAAAGGATCAAGGAGCCAAATTATGCTAAGCTTAGTTTAGCCTTTAAGTACTACCAACAGCTCAATCAAACAGAGTTGATGATTTTATAATGGTTATGCACTAGGTTTATCACTGATACTTAATCGTAGCGTCTTCGTAAAATGCAAGCAATGAATATACGAGGAGCAATTCTTGGAATTAGAAAGATAAGAGCAGAAACGTAAACACAAAACAAGAGAATTGATGATTTGGAGGAATTCAAAAAAATTGCAACCGAGAGTATAATAAAAGTATAACAAAAGTATTAAGTACACGATGGTAAAAATGTAGGCTTAAGGTAGTATTTTTGCCTCACTAGGTTGTCCTTCAAGACTTAGCATTGCTCCCACAACGAGTTTAGCTTCGGTGCTTTTCATTACCTTGAATACAGATTTCTCTAGCATCAAGTTTTTCTACCTAGGGCGATTTGCACATATTTCTATATCCCAAACAACCTTAGGAGCCCCATTGAATTAAGACCCTGAGAAGATTATGCTTGCTCCTTATATCTAAGGCAGCATATGAAGATTACTATAGAACAGTTCCACACACAACATGTATTTCTCAATCCGAAAATTTCTTTCGCTAGAAAGGCAACTCCCTGTACCCTCCCCTAACGCTAGTTAGCCGGAGCAAAAACACAAAAATACCACGAAATCCATTGATTGAAACATACTTACATCAAGAGGTTCAACTTAGAGGGGTACTTCTAGATCCCTTTGCCTACGAAAGAAACTAGCCCATACTAAGGGGCATCTTTACAAAGATCCTAATTACAACCTAAGAACAGTGACGGAAAGATAAAGAAAAACTAAAAGAAATGCAGAAAATAGAGAGACTCAGAGTAGGACGTGAGGTCTTCTTCTTCTGCCACCAAAAGTCTTCTCTCGTCATGTTCTTCTCTGCATTTAAGGTGCTTCTTGCTTTCTTGAATCAATCTGAGTCATTAATTAGATCAAATGGTTCATATCACCTTTAGCTCCTAGATAAGGCCTTTCCAGCTCAGCCCTATTGGAATATACCAATTGCCCTTCCCCTTTTCTGATTGGTAGAGGTCGAATGTGGCTGTATAAAGAATTGAAATTCATTCTCTCTTCACTGATTTCTTGCCACGTAGGGCACTGCTACCACTTTTCAGACAAGGACAGCTGGAATGTTACTTTTTCTTCTACAATCTGTTTTTCCTCTGATCTCCTTCCTTCTTTCTCTTCCTTTATTTCATCAGTTGTTGGGCCATAGGGAAATGGGCTAGGGATACATGAAATAGACCAACACAAAATTAGTTCAAAACTGGATAAAATATATGGTATGGCTCCCTAATATATACAAGTTTCCAGTTCAATGCATGGCTCCTAGCCCAAACATACAAAAAGTGCAATAAGCCATAAAATTGGATATTTATAAACAAAACAATCTTAAAAAAGAGGCTTTTGACTATAAAACTCACAAGATAGCTCTTCATTTTTGGGAGCTATCAATTCTCTTCTTCCACCATTGGAGCAGTGCTGGTTGAAGGTAGAGCTTTGCATTTGGAGTTGACCATGATCATGCTTGGATGTGGTACGTTCTGTTGTATGACTTACCTGTTGTTCCCGAGACTTTTGGTGCTAGCTAGCTTTGACAAAATGTCTTCCCTAACATTCCTTTTACACAAGATATGTTCAAATTTTGCATGTTCAAAAGTCAGTAATAGGCAGTGTACCTTTTTGAAAAATTTGGCTATCAATGCTTCCTTCGCCTGGTTAGTTCCTTGGACTTGCGGGATGATAAGCTGGGAATTATAATAACCCAAATCAATAAAAACAATAATTAGGAATTTTTCATAAATTATCAGATAAAAATTAGATCAGAAATCTAATTATAGAGATTAAGTCATTTTCAGATAAAGTGTAAATACATAGAGTTTTGAGGTAAATACATAATTTACTTAAAACTTGAAATAAATTAGTGAGAGGATAATTTACAAGAATTATGAGAGAAAACACTCATTTAGAAATACTAAGTGTTGGCTAGAAAGGAAAATGGAAAAGAAAGTTAAAAAAATCATGACAGCCTCATACTCGCTGTTTGGCTCGCTAAAGCGAGCATTCTAGTGAGTTAAATTAATTTACTCGCTGAAGCGAGCAAGCATGGGAAATGTTATAATTTAGTATTTTAGATTCCATCTCCTCACCAACTTTTATTTATCAACCCTAGCCCGAAAACACCATAGAATAGGAAGAAGAAAGCTTAATAAAATGTCATTTTAGAGTGAATCCATGAAACCTAAAAGTGTAAAATACAAAGTTGTCTAGAATTTCATCCTCATTAAAAACTCATTAACCACTTACTTATGAGGAGCTTGAGTTGAGAGATCTCCACCTTCAAAGACAAGAGGGATTTTCGGATTTAAGGGTGTTGGAGCTCATTGATCCTTGAAAAACTCCTCTTTCTCCATCCTAAGGTTGATTATGGGTAAGATTTCTTTCCTTATTGCATGTTTTCAAAGATTTTGGACAAATCTAGGTTTTAATGAATAGTACCAATGAATATTGATGCTATGAGTAGTTAGAGGATGAATTAGATATGGATTCTTTTGTTAAACATGTTTAGAATTTCCTCTTGTAGAAGGAAAACCAAAGAAATTTTTGATTGGACCACTTTGATGAAATGTCATGAATATGTGTTGAGATTCAGAGTGTTCATAGTTTGAGAATCGTATATTGATGGTGGATTATTTATTGTGGGTTGTGTATTGTTGAACCAATAGATACATTGGTGGGAGAGCTTCCATCAGAACCACCGTTGGTTCAAGATCAAAAATCTTAGGATTTTCATAAGAGGGTAAGTTGCACTTCCGTTGGAATTAAGGGGTTTCTAGCCAATAACTTAGCATGTTGTGTGTTGCATGATATATTTGTTGATCACAATCTCGCTTTGTACCATAAGTTGCCTTTGTGTGTTGAATTATGATTGACTCTTGCAGTAGAAAAGGGCAAGCTTCAGAAGTCTACAAGAAAGGTAAAGTATGGACCTTAGGGTTAATCCCCTTATGTGTTCCACCATGCCCTTTGCAAAAGTGGTTGATTGATAGTGTTGCATCATAGTGTTATGGCATGATAGAGTGCATTTCAGGATGACTGAATACTATGATGAATGATATGAATGACAGTATGTATGATAGTATCTCTGGATCCAGTAGATGTATGTATGATGTATGTGTGTACTGCTTTCCTTGGACAAAGAAGTTTCTTGAAAGTAGTGCATATATGAACTTTCCTTGGATGAAGGAGAAGTTTTTGGGGTTAGATTCCTATGAAATGAAGTATAAGTTTCATGAAAGGACCATACTTGAGATGAAGCAAAAGTCTCTATATAAGAATGATATATGGGAACTTACTTTGGAAGAAGTAGCATTCCATGTGGTTAGGTGCCTAAGAGATAAAGCATGATTCTCTTCGAAGTTTCACCAAAAATGATATGATGTGATGTATGTTTGTTATGTTCTGATATTATGTATGCATTGTACGTGAACTATAGGGTGGAGTGATCATCTAAGGACCCTTAGTTTACTGAGATTTATATCTCACCCCGTGTTTGGGGATTACATTTCAGGTACCATCACAGATGGTGAAAGCACATCACTTGGCAAGAAGTCATAGATAACATGACATGTGGATAATGTCTATGTATTGATATGATAAGGACATATAGACAATTTTATTTTGGTTTATTCAAATGAGACTTTATGTATTTTGAGGTATTGATAAAGGCAAATGTGTATTTTGCATAATTCAAGGTTGTATTTTCGAAGAGAGACCAATAAACATGAATTTTGTGATTTGGACAATTAGTATAATCATATGTATTTTGATAGCCTTGATGTACGTTGGTAGGGGATGATGTATAGGGCTAATGAATATATGATGTCCAAATGATACATGTAATCTTGAGATGTAATGATGTTATGTATGATATCATTCAATGAAATGAATTTCATGATAAGATGTATGTTATAGAAGTGTGATGTCCATAAGGATGAATGTCATGTACTGGAGCAATATCTCGAAGAATGCATGTAAGCTATATGTTAAGATGTTAATGTTCAAAGAGGTATTCCTACAAAGGGAATGTCAAATGAGCCAGCCAATGAGGTATGATGTATGTCGTAGCATATGAGACTTAAAGAATTAAGAATGCCATATGTATAGAAAGAATTATAGGATTATATGTATGCAAATGAGATATTGAATCATATATATTGATATGGAAAGAAATGAGATAACTTGAGATGTAAATAATATGATGTTATGTGGCTTGAAGCCTAAAAAATGTATGTATCATGTATTATTTAAAAGAGATTAAGGAACCTATATTTGTTGGGCATATGATTGCTAATATATGGTCAATTAGGTACCTAAAATAATAAGAAAATGGAATCAAAGTCCCAAGGTCAGAGACACAAAACAAAAACACTATATTTGTATAATAGTGTTTGCCCGCTGACTTGCTAGCTGAAGCGAACAGTTTAGTGAGCATTTCAATTAACTCGCTGCCTTCCTTGCTCCAGCGAGCATTTTAGTGACCAACATTAGAAATAGACATTGAATTTATTACACCTTGTATGCTTATGAGAGCTACTTGGTGGGTGATGCTGAGCAAATGTAGTAGTTTTTCGCATGATATATGAGTTGCAATTAAGTATTTGAATTATTGAAGTACGAAAATTATGTTTGTGCAATGATAGTAAAATGAAAAGAAAAGAAAAATTATCCACATTTTAATTCAATATTGTGATTGTAACTGTTCTTAATATCATAAGTAATGTTAACAAACCGGTTTTAGAACGGGGTGTTACAGGAATCACTTTTGACTAGGACTTTATTTTCTCCTAAGTCTTTGGCCATAGCTAATCCCGTGATCACTATTTCATATTCAGCCTAATTATTTGAAGTTTTAAATTCAAATTGGAATGAATGTTCAATTGTGACCCCTTGGGGGTTTTCAACAATGATTCCAGCACCACTTCCTTTAGTGTTGGAGGAACCATCCACGTAGACAAACTATTCATCATTCAATTTTGCATTGTCATGGTGAGTCATCTCGATCATGAAGTCAGCTAGGACTTGAGTCTTAATGGCTTGTCTTGGTTTATAAATGATGTTGTATTCAGAAAGTTCAATAAACCAAGTTATCATTCTTCCTGCGAGATCAGGTTTTCGTAGGATTTGTCGCAAGGGTTGGTTTGTTCTAACCTTTATCTAATGCCCCTGGAAATAATGTTGCAACTTATAGGATGTTATAATTAGCGCAAAAGGCTACCTTTCCAATATACAGATATCGCAGTTCAGGTCCTTGTATCGCTTTGCTCATGAAATACACAGGTTGCTGCCTATTCGTGGATTCCTTTATCATATAGCTTCTGAATTTACGAGATAAAGGACCAATGGTTCACCTAGTTCAGGTTTTACCAATACTAGTGGATTGGCAAGATGCTTTTTTTTATCTCGACAAAGCCCATTTAACACTCTGGAGTCCATTCAAAGGTCTTTTGCTTTCTTAAGAGCCTAAACATAGGCAAAGATTTGTGAGCTGATGCTGACAGGAACCTTGTTAAGGCTATAATTTTTCTTGTCAATTGTTGCACCTCTTTGGTGATCCTTGGACTAGCTATATCCAGTCATGCTTTGCATTTATCTGGATTCGCTTCAATTCCTCTATGTGTTAGCATAAAGTCCAAGAAATTTCCAGCTGGGATCCCAAATGCACAATTTGGTAGGATTAAGTTGCGTGTTGTATTTTCGTAGCTGTTGAAACACTTCTTCAAGATCTTCAGGATTTCGTGACATCTCAACAATTTTTATGATCATACGCTGGTATTTCGTGACATCTCAATAAATAGCTTTGTCTGTTATAAATTTTGTGGCCTCTTCATCTAGTTCGTGCATAGGGGTTTGATTATTCCCTGAATATGCATCCATAAAAGATAGGATTTGTTTTCCTGAAGAATATTGAACTAATTTATCAAAATTGAGAAGTGAATAAGAGTCTTTCGGACAGTGCTTATTCAAATTTGTGTAGTCAGTACACATTATCCACTTCCTATGGCTTTTTTTTACTAAGACCACATTGGATAGACAAGTGGAGTAGTTAATTTCCATGATTACTCATGCTTCAAGAAGCTTTCTGACTTCGTCATCAATAACATTTTGCTTTTTAGGAGCATTTTTTCGTTTCTTTTAAGCCACGACATTGGCTTTTGGATCTACGGAGAGATGATGGCAAATGAAATTCGGGTCAATGCCTAGCATGTCGGCAGCTATCCAGGCAAATAGATCTTTATGTTTCATAAGGATTTAACTATTCTTTCTTTTTCATCTTTAGGCATATGTCGCCCAATCTTGGTTGTTTTTTCAGGTTGAGGACCAACCTGAATTTCTTCTAATTCCCCATCCGGTTGAGGACGCATATCTCGCAGCACCTCTCGTACATCCAAATCGGTCATATTTATGGATGCTTTACCTTTTTCAATGGCTGTGAGACAGTATCTTAGTGTGGTTTCAACACCACTTTTAAGGCTAACATTATAACAACTTCTAACAAATTTTTGATCACCTCTTACTGCCATTACCCTCCCTTGGGGGTCTTTGAATTTAATAAGCAAATGTGGCATAGAGATAATTTCCCCAAGACCAACTATGGTTAGTCTTCCTATGATAATATTATAAGCATATAGGCAATCTATAATATAAAAGCGTACCTTGATGGTTCTTGCTTTAGGGAGGATCCCAAATGTCACATCTAATTCAATCGTGCCTTTGGCTGCACACATTCGCTTGAGAATTCTAGCAAGTCAGTCTGGCTGGGTGCTATTTGTTCCTCCAGGATGTTCATACCCTTGAAGGCTTCCCAAAATATAATGTCACTAGAACTTCCATTATCAATGAAGATTCTTTTCATTTGTAAAATTGCCATGTAAGCAGAGAAGACCAGAGGATCATCATGTTCAGGGACTATGTTGCCATAGTCATCTTCATCGAAACTGATTAGAGATTTCCTTCGTGGGCGAGATGGAACCTTTGGACGGTTAGTGACAGTCATTATGGCTTTTAAATGTCTCTTCCACTGGGAGTAGGACTCTCCCCCTCCTGCTGCATCTCAGGCAATAGTCCCTAACACCCCAACAGCGTTGCTGTGTAGTTAAGGCTGATTGTGTTCTCATGTTGCAAGTTGTTCATAATGTCTTCTTCTTTCATGTGGGGTTCTCTCAATGGGTCTGTCATCTCGCCCGTAGTTGGTTGTATCAGCTCACCTATAATTGGTTTGTCTTTAACTCATTCTCTCTTGATAATTTCTTCGAGGAGGATTTATGTCCTAATCCAGACTTCGATATCGCTTTCTTTGAATCTTTTCTTCTTTGCAATTTGCGACAAACTCTTTGAGCTTGCCTTCTCTAATGAGGTCAAAACAGCCTTCCGCAGCGTGTCCTATGTCTTTATGGAATTCAAAAAATTTGGTTTCATCAAGCCTGCCTTTCTTCATAGCCAGAAGAGGCTTAGTGACATTGACAAAGCCAGTTTGGAAGACTTCTTTCCTGATGTAAGATCGAGATGTGTCGAAAGGTGTATAATTGTTGAACTTTTTTAAACTTTTTTTTATCTCCTTGAGCCCCCTTTGGAAGTCTTGCTTGAATTCATTGGCCGCAGGCTTTTCACTTGGGCCTTCGCGAGATCGTTTATAATCTTCGAGATTTATAAACTTCTCAGATATAATAACCCTAATTTGTAAATGTCAAATTGCATTAGATTAATGATTTAATCATGCATAATGTAGGTTAATTGAGTGAGAGGCTTAATTAAATTAGATTAAATGTTAACTAATCATATTGTAGATACAATAAGTGAAAACTTAGTTCAATCAATATGGAGTGTGTTTATGGTAGGAAACACCCATTTAAAGGAGTAAGTGGGCTTAAGCGAGAAAAATGGACTTTTATCGTAAGCCCTGTTAGCCACTCTTTGCTGGGGAGCTCGCTGGAGCGAGCTGTCCAACAAGCGTGGAAATAGCTAGCAGATGGTTGCTCGCTAGAGTGAGGAACCCAGCGAGCAACACAAAAATTTGAATACCACTTGAGTGACTTAATTAGATCCAACAAAATCACTTCTTCTCCTCACCAACCGAAGTGCAGCCATTAAAGAGCCCTAAGGACCTTTGAAAATATAGTTTCTTTGTTACTCAATGAAACCCATCATTGTTAGAAGCAAAAATGTGTAGCTTTCCTTCCTTTACAAAACCCAACCTTAGAATCTACAAAGGAGACTTGTGTGGTGAGATTTTCCATAGAGAAAGTGGTGCCCATTTGTGGTTTGAGGGACTTGGAGTGACCCATTGTTTGATTTAAAGCTTGAAATCAACCCCTTGGTGGATTTGGAGGTCATCCATGGTAAGATATCCTCACTTCCATCAAGTTTTATGGAATCACATTTCTAGGTTTTCATTTGACTATTGTGGCTTGGATGCTGATGTTAGAGCATGAATTAAGCTTGATGGTAGTTGGAAAAAAAGCTTAAGACATAATTTAAACGGTAGAAATGTCATTAGGTCACCACTTTGGTACACAATATTATTTTAGAAAAATGCATGCCCAAGTGTAGTGATTTCTTGGATTCAAAGTAAAGGATATTTGAGTGTTTGATGTTGGTATTGATTGTGTCTATGTTGTGGATAGGATTGAAGAAAGTGGATCATCTTTGATTGATCAAGAATCCGTTGAACCTATGGAACTTGATTTGGTTGTTTGAGTTAAACCAAGTGTAGCTGAGTTCTTCACCTTGTGTATGGTGTTGGATTGCCAATGTTATTGATGAATATAGAGATATTCATTGATTCATGTGATTGATTACATTACACCTTTGCATAGGTATTTATTTTGTGAGATTGGGGCTTTGAGAATAAGCTTGTTGATTGCATTCTTGGTGGTGATACAAAGGTTGGTTCAAAACTATTGAGGTAAGCCTTCAGACCTTAGGATTTATCCCTGTATTGTTTCACCAAGCCCTAATGGGATAATGATTATTGTTGGTGTATGTAATTGCAATAGATAGTAGTTTAATGCATTGATATATGTTTGTATATGTTCTAGGTGTGACATAGGATGGTGTTTCCCTATATTTGTATGTTGTATGACGATGCGTAATTCATACTTGGTAGATTCTCTGGCCAGTAGGACTATTTTAAATCTGAGAATCTTGAGGATGGCGAGAGTTCCAGAGGAATGTCTTATGGAGATGTTTTACACACTGCATGGATATGTACATATGTATTATTTACTGTTATTGCTGTTATACTTTAAGTGTACTATAGGGTGGAAAAATCCTTCAAGGACCCTGGTTTACTGAGATGTTTATCTTATCCCGTGCTGTGAGGACCCCCTTTCAGGTACTAGCATGGATGGTGCAGGTTGGACCCGGGGCAAGAGGCACGAGTAGACTGACATATAATAGCATGTGATATGTGATTATTTTGATGTACCTCACATGTATTTCTATTTTGATGTATCTTATGCTTATTGATAGAAAAATATGTATAAAATGGACATTTGGTAGTTTATGTTGTATTTAACTACACATTATTTATTTTGTGGGACTTAGACTATGATCATAGTCATTTTGCATCCTTTGTGGATGAATGGAACAAAATAACCTTGATCACGTGTTTTGTTAAGTTTAAGTCCTAGAACTTTGATTATTATGTGATCTTAATTGCATATATGTGATGTAAGGGCCATGGTTCCTATTTGCATGTTTAAGACCCATAGAATAGTTAAGGGAGCATAATTGGACTAGTTGTATGGTTGGTTTTATGCATGAAGAGTCTTAGATCCTAAAATGCTAAGTTAAAGGTTGGTAACTTGAGTAAGAAGTAAACTACTAGGGTTAGCCTAGTGGCGTGGGGTGTGTGTTAGGTGCATGTAGTGTAGTGGTGAGTGTCATTTCCCATGTAATGCGAAAAAAAAAACCTTGAGTAAGAAGTAATCAATAATGAGTTAACTTATGCCTAAAGAAATGAGCACAATTATATGATATGAATTGGGCTGTAAGAGCACCCTAGTTTGTTGGGCTATGGGTTGTCATTCCATGCTTCAATTAGGTACAAAAATGGGCAAAGTGTTCCCTAGATTGAACCAAGAATCAAATAGAACCTTTCAAGTTCTGGGTTTGCTCGTTGGAGATCTTGCTTGAGCTAGGGGTCCAGGGAGCTAATAAAAACCTTGGCAGTAGCCAAGTTTGAAATAGGGGAACCCTCCCTGGCATGCTCACTTCAGCGAGCTATTGTGTGAAAATAGAGTGTGCTCGCTCTCATGCTCGCTTGAGCGAAGGAGTGAGCGAGGAGGCAGAGCCCCTGGGCAGTGACTTCTGTCTCGAAATTAATTGTCTCGCTATCATACTCGCTTGAGCGAGCAAACACCATAAGCTTGCTGAGATGCTCGCTTCAGCGAGGGACTCAGGTAGCACTGTAACACCTGGAATAATAAAAATTAAGTCTGTGAGGGGTATGGGACCCTTACAGTAGTGTCTGAAAGAAGTAGTATTATATGTTTAAGCTAGGTGTAACTATTCCGCAAGGTACATTGTTATAATTGCAGTTTTGGGTTTAATTTAAATTACGTTATTGATTTAATCAGAAACAAACTATATTTAAAAAAAGTTTTACTGTGGAAAATTGTCCGTCTAATAAACCATTAGTAACAAGATGTAAAGAGACTTGTGGGTCAAGATCTCTTGCCAGTAACGCTTCATAAAAAAATCTGTTGAGAAAATCTTGCAAGGTTTCTTTAGCACCTTGCTTCACAGTTTTCAACACGTGTATAGATTTGTATTGAGTTTTAATAGTTGCAAATCTCACCAAGAACTGGTTGGCGAGATCTTCCTAATTATTGATTGAGTTGGGTGGAAGAGCTGAATACTACCTCAAAGCAACTTCTTTCAATGTGGCTGGGAAGGGACGACAACCTATGGCATCAGGAATGTCCTGAGCAATCATATTTGTCTGGAATTGGTCCAGATGTTCTTGGGGGTCACCATTTCCATTGTATTTTTCCGTAGTGATTTTTATATCCCTCGAAATAAGCAAGTCTATAATTTGTATGGTAAAAGGATGAGCCATTTTTGAAACTATATTTGAATTCTGGTGGGAGTTTTAATCTGCATGATGGTTAGCCTCATGGCTAACATGAGGTTGATGATTTTCAACCTTTTGCTTACCTTTGCTTTGTGAAGGACCAGGGCCTTTTGTGAGTGTTCTATTCCATGCTCATTTTCATCAAATTTTTCATTATTTGATTTTCATGCTCAGCAAGTGATTTTTTCAGCTTTTGTAACTCTTTTTGTTGTTCCTCTATTCTTTGATTTTGTTGTGTAAGGAGCTCCAGGAGTTGTTGATTTGTTGGTGGATTATCTTGCTGACGAGAGAATGGAGCTACGGAGGAGGTAGCTCTCTGGCGAGATACCTGGCCTCCCTTCTTTTTCCCTCTAGAAGCATTCTGGGATTTGGTCATCTTGCTCCTGGTATCAATCATGTTTTCTATTTGTATAGAGTGAGAGTCAAAAAATTTCAGTTCCCACAACTGGTGCCAATGATCAGTAACTCAAATTGAGTTAGGCATAATCACACATAGTTGAAGTGAAGGATGTTGGTGAAGAGAAGGTGAGATACATGTATTGTTGTCGAAATGCTAGGATGCTTGGCGAGACTTTTGCCTATTAGAGCAATTTGGAAGCGACCCCCCTTAGGGGGGTGGTAATTGCGAAGCTCAAATCAATTCAGTATTCAAGTATTCAAAGAGAGATATGTACCTGGACTAAATGTCTCTGTATTTATAGCACTTGAGTGTCTTGTTTCATACCGTCTTTCACAGGACGGTGTTCATTTTCATTGGTGAAGAAAGGTGACATCTCTCAGGCTATTCCTTGGTTGGCAAGCCTATGTAATAGATGTGGTGGCAAGCATCGCTTTTAATTCAATGGGTTCAGGTAGTGGCCAACTTGCCTAAATTGCTGATCTCGACAATGATGGTTTCATTTATGCTAAGTCATGTATCCATGCTTTCTATGTAGGATTGGTTGCCTTTGTGGCCAAGTCACGGGGGTACTTTCTAGGCCTTTTGGGCTTGGGCCTTTATCTTACAAGTAGCATATCCATATGAGAATTATGTCGATAAATACATTTATAGGATTGAAAACATTATAACAAAACCTAACAATTTACTTAAATGTAATTTGTTTTTGGATTATTAAATTAAATCAATTTGTTTTTCCTTTTTTCTAATTTTTTCTTCATACATATAAATTAATGGTAGCGTTGACGGGATGATCTACTACCAATGGGAGCGTTGAAGAAACCTCACAAGGAGCATTTACAGGGAAGAGAAAGGGGATATAAGATTCAAACTTGCATACTTCATTACATATTCCACAACGAATACTTGTATTGATAATAAAAATTTAGGAGCATTAAATGAAACATAAATATCTATTTTTGGTAGAATAAATTTTTTACATAGAATTGTATTGATAAATCCTCTACAGGACTAAAAGCTTTAAATGAATACTTAACAATTACATTATAATAAAATTTCATTAACTAACTAAATTAATTAACTAACAATTACATTATAAGATTCAAACTTGCATACTCCATTCATAATTTTAATGTATACTTTCAGCAGAGGTGAAAATAAAATTGATAGAATATAATTTATTTTTCTTCCAACAATATTCTGCTAACTAATGAATTTCAAAATCAAAAAGAATCATACACTTAAAGTACTACATATTTAAAGCACCACCACACATTGATAAATATAAGTTATTATTAAGAAACTAATTCAAGTTGTTATATTTTTATAAAAAAAAATATTTAACTTCGTGTTGTTATAGTGCTAATTTCACTAGAAAATATCTAAGAGAAAATTGACATGGTATGATCACGACACGTAAGATCCTCAATTTCACTAGAAATATAAAACTTCTTTTACAGCTTCATTTACAATTATCTCACATGTAAACGAAGTTAAGAAAACCCTACTTACATATTTCATTAGTAACAAGATGTACATTAATTTTTATCTAATAATACTTATCTAGTAATGAAAATCATTTCATCAAGAGAAAAAAGGATACGATACACGAAATCATTAGGACCCGGTCAAGCATGAGAGTTTCTACTTCAAATCTTAGATAATCTTATTGCACATATTCCATCTAACAAAATTATTTTTATTTAAATTATATTTTTTTCTTTTTTCATTCAGTTCTTAGTTAACTCGGAAAAACACTAGTTTAAGTGTCATTAGAAAGACTCGTCTCAAATTCCCAAGCCAATCTTAAGACTACAGTGGCAAGAATTCACTGATTTACATGCCAAATAAAGATCTCAATTTGGTCAAAACCCCAAATAACCTCAAGGTATGCAACAAAATTTAGATGCTGATTTATGACAAAACGAAAGAAGGAAGCGTAAGAGGACTAACGTTTCTTTCTTCCCTGCAAGAATTCACTGATTTACATGCTTGAAAAGTATATCAGGCAAAACGGTCACTGCCACCAGCACCAGCACCAGCACTAGCATAATTATCACTGCCACCAAATCCAGCAGAACTTTCATGATTATCACTCTGGCCAGCACCAGCACCAGCACCAGCACCGTAGCTACCATAACCTCCATCACTAGGAGCACTACCATAGTTAACATTATCACTTCCTCCAACACCAACACCATAGTTCCCACTGTTACCACCATAACCTCCACCGGTTCCATTATTGTAAGTGTTTCCACTAGAAAAGCTACCATCATTCCCATAATTCATTCCACTTCCACCATAACCGCCACCAGCACTTCTAGTGCTGTCATCAGCACCATAGTTATTGCCAGAGCTGCTGCCCACGAAGTTGCCACCTGATCCATAGCCACCTCCACCATATCCACTGCTACCATAACCTCCAGCAACATTGCCACCAGCACTTATAGTACTGTCAACAGCACCATAGTTGCCAGAGCTGCTGCCCCCAAAACTGCCACCTGATCCATAGCCGCCGCCACCATATCCACTACTACCATAACCTCCACCAACATTGCCACCATAGGCACCAGCATCACCATACCCACCACCACCACTTGAAGCAGCACCATATGCAGAGTTACCATATCCACCTGGATATCCACTGCCAGCTCCAGCACCATAGGATCCATCAAAACCACCCCCACCAAATCCACGGGGTCTCTCACTAGCAAAATTTACCTTAACCCGGCGACCATGCAGATCCTGAAAAAAAACTTACACTCAGAAAGAAGTAAACATAAGAAAGGTAACAGCGATATTGTTAGTCATTATATCTATAAGAAAAAATAATAACAAGAAAGGTAACCATGCTTTTGTCAGTCATTACAGGGGACAGTTATATTGCCTACCTATTTATTCTTCCCAACCTTACTATCTTTTTATCACTGTTGATTATATTTAAATCAACGGTCATAAATAATTGGTATAATTAGTTGAGAAAAATAAGGAAGAAATAAATAAAATAAGAAATATTATTATATTTGAAACCGTTGATTTAAATATAATCAACGGTGATAAAAAAAGGTAGTAAGGGTAGGAAGATTAAATAAGGAGGCAATACAACCATCCCCGTCATTATATAGGCAAAGTTAAATTAACAGAAGTATCAATGAAGGATTGAAAAGTATGAAACTACAAGATAATAGCCATCACTAGTACAGTTAAAAACTACCTTATGTCATAGATAAGTTACTGAAAATACAAATAAAATACAACAGGTAGATGTATTATAACTTATAAGTGCCTGACAATGACAATTTTGAACTGGATGTGGCCATTAAATGAAGGAAAATCAATAGCAGGTAACTGCCAGGATGATGTTCTCTCTTTATATGGGTTTTGCAACGATTAACTATTTTATAATATTCTACCTTAAAGGTTGAAATAATGAGACACCTATTTTCTTAATAACTGCATTCAGGATCCATACTAACTGTGACAGTCACTCTGCCAGTCACGTAAATAAGTGATAATCTGAGAGTAAACATAATCAAAAACCTTGATACGTTAATAAACAACAAATGCATTTCTAAGGACATGGGACTAAAAAGCAACATTTCAAACTCTCAACCAATTCAAACACAAAAACACTGACTGTCAAACAAGTACACAAAACTTACACCAAAGCGCAGCACAGCTCCACAAATTAATGGCTTACACATGTAATTTCAGCATACGTATATGTATGTATGATCATTCTGCAGTACTGCCATTGTTAATAATGAAATTATACTTAGTATTTTTTCATTACCTGTCCATCCAAGGCCTGAATGGCACTTGATGCCTCCTCAACTGTACCGAAAGTAATAAAGCCAAATCCTCTGGACCTACCAGTTTCACGATCCATAATTATCCTTGCTACAAAAAGCATGAGATTAAACAGCAATTAATACTGACTTGAATTGACATAAATGATTTCAACAGAATTTCATTGGAACACCCCCAAAAAAAGAGTGTATAGAAGGCAAGAGAAAGGAGAGAATCTGACTGATACCATCAACAACTTCGCCATATTTGGAAAATGCTTCCCTCAAACTTTGCTCATCCGTAGTATATGAAACACCTGCAACAGATAAATGTACATATATTCATTCTTAATCATCATTATCAACCAAAGAAGAAAAAATATAAATAATCCACTTCATGGATACAACATAGAGTAGAAAGTAGTTCAAACACACCTCCTATAAACAGCTTTGAGCTTGGAGCACTTGAAAAACACCGTATAGCTTGGAAAACAGAAGGGAATGAACATAACTCTGAACTGATCTTCCTATTCGTTGCTTGCCTTAGTATATTCCCAACTCTACCAAAGAAAGCCATTCCTGCAACCTGAGGTAAACCATAAGCACAGAAGCTGTACATCACATTCAAAATACAATATATAAATCAAATTCGAATAATTAATCTATAACTCAAACATCAATACACCAAATTCTCCACACAACCCTGAAGGAAAAATTAAAAAAAAAAAAAAAAACACTAACAAATTATTTAAGCTTTTCATCTTGGTCGTGACCCAAACAAAAAAAAATTGATTTCCTAGTTTTTGCATCGAACAAGAACATAAAATTTAAAGCCGTCGACAATTAAAACTTCATTACCAATAAAACATTCAATTTCACATGCTACCATTAATAAGAGTCTTCTGCTCACCAAAAAAAATAGAAAAAAGTGTTTGTCATTTTAAATGACATAAACTTACGTCATTTTATTATAAAAACAGACACATAATCTTATTTTTTTATTTAAAATTTAAATTAAAAAAAATCACTCACTTTCTCTCTCCCATGATTTTCATTTTCTATGTCTATCTCTCTCCTAAAATGATATAACTTATGTCATTTAAGACGAGGAACATCAGACTCAAAAACTTATAATATATATATATATATATTCCAGCATTCTCATCCACATTTTCTTCTGGTGATTCAGGACTGAGAAAGAGTTCTTATTATCACACGAAAAAGTAAAATAATTGGAAATTTATTACATCAGTATATCACATTTGGATCATATAATGAATCGGAAGCGAAAGAATGAAACACAAAGCAAATGCAGAAAAGCAGAGAAAGAAAGAGGAAAAGATTTGAAGCATGACGAACAATATTGATAAGCGGTTGTTCGAAGAGGAAGTACCTTCGCTTTCTTCTCTGTTGGATTCTCTTCTCTTTCTTCACTTCTCTTTTGTGCTAAAACCCTAGCGAGGTTTAGAAATGGGTTTATGCATACGTGGATAGCTTGAATAGCGGGGAAAAGATAGCCCTTGGATGCAAAGTGGGGAAAGGACAGCCCTTGGATGCATGCTCTTACGCTGTCGTTTTATAGGTCATTTTCATTTTTTTTCTCCCATCATATACGCTGTCGTTTTACAATCAGGTTAATTTTTTAATCTCCCCCATTTATGAAGTACCGATGCCACGTTTATGAAATTTTCTTTCATGAAAATATCCACAACTCTTAATTTAGTTTTTGGTTTAAAGCGGTAATTAAAAACTCGATCAGGCCGGCAAAATTAATTTAATATTTTTTAATAAATTAATTATGCAATTTATTGCATAATATGACGTTCAATTTGGGCGTCACTCAAGAGGCAATCACGTCTAATTTAGATGTCACTCATCAGGTGTTGACAGTGTCGTATTTTTTTTCGAAAAAAAATAATTTAATCATAAAACTTTTGAAGGTCATTACTTTTGACTCGGGTATCCAAATTAGGTAATTCTTTTTTTGATTCCACATAACTTTTCGAGATCTACGCAATGACATCTCATTCGATATGTTTTATTTCTCACAAACATAATTTAAATTTAAATTAGGTAATCCTTCTTCTTTAGAGATTTAGAATATTTACTTAATTATTTCCTTTATTAATATAGATTTTTCAAATTGATTTTTGAGAATCTTTATTTTGTTTTCCTTATTAAATAGTAATTGTTATTTTTTTAATTTAAATCACACATCAAATCTTGATTTATTTTTTATATTAAATCACAAACCCAGAACTCAGAGGCTTCTGAGTTTAAAAATGTGAAACCTGTCAACACCTGACACGTCACCAATGACGTCTAAATTGGGTTTCAATCAAGAGGCAATTACGCCTAATTTAGGTAATTTTATTTTTGAAAAACATTCATAAGCCATAATTAATTTCAGACCACAGATAATAACCCAGAAGCTTATAGCATTAATCATTAATTTCAAAAATAATATCCTTCTTCCTTAGAGATTTAGAATATTTATTTAATTATTTCCTTTTTTTCTACAGATTTTTCAAATTGATTTTTTAGTTTAAATCACAAATCAAATATTTATTTTGTTTTCCTTATTAATAATAATTTTTAATTTTATTTTTAATTTAAATCACAAACCAAACTTTTTGTTATAATAAAAAAAATTATTATAAAAAAAATTTAAATCACAAATCAAAATTTTATTTATTTTTTTATTTTAAAGCACAAATCTAGAACTCAGAGGCTTCTAGGTTTAACCGCTCGTATAATATCATTCTTGCAAATTTAAATTGTGTTTGTGAGAAATAAAATATGTCAAATGAGATGTCATTACGTAGATCTCGAAATGTTATGTGTAATAAAAAAAAAATTACCTGATTTGGATTGGATAACCGAGTCAAAAGTTATGGCCTTCAGAAGTTTTATAATTAAATTATTACTTTTTTGGAAAAAAAAACATGACACGTGTCAACACGTGATGAGTGACGCCTAAATTAGGCGTGATTGCCTCTTGAGTGACGCCCAATTTAGGCGTCTTTAGTGACGCCCAAATTGGGCGTCATATTGTGTAATAAGTATGTAATTATTTCTCAAACTCTAATAAATGCGTAATTAATTTATTAAAATGCATTAACTTAATTTGTTTGCCCGGTCCGGCCTTCGACTTGTTCGAGGTTAGGGTCACGACCTCACGAGTTCAATCGGGGGGTCAAATATAAATATATAACCTATGGGAAAAGTGTTTATCAATTACACAACTTACATCATTTTACTCTCACAAAGAGGTGGGACCCACATCTTTATTTTTTTTGTCAACTCTCTCTCCTCCTTTATTTATTTCTTTCTCTGTCTTAAAATGACACAATTTTACATCCTTTAAAATTATACACACTTTTCCCATAATCTATATGAAAAATTCAAAAAAATCAAACCATCAATAATCAAATATTCAAAATATATATAACATGATTTAACCAATTAATCCACAAGTCAATATTACACAAGCTAATCAAAGTATAAAACACATTCCAATAAATTTAATAAAAAGTTATATCTAATGGAGAGGTGACGACGCGACGAATCAATGGTGGGGAAAGAAAAACCAGCATGACGAAGGAGTGGGAGAGAGAAGACCGAAGAGGATAGGAGGAATCACTACCATGGCAGAGGAGAGGCGGATAGATCACCGGATTAGGAAAACTGGATCTGGGTCTAGGAGATAATATCAGAAAAGAAGAACGATTCGGATTTCAAATCTAGTTCTAAATTTAAGCAAAAACGAGTTTTTATTTTTGTTTTTTAACATATCAAACTATGTTGTTTTGTGTGTAAATTAAAAAAAAATGCAGTGACCCCCTGACCTGGGAGTCACCAAGACCCAGCTGGATTTTGGGAGTCAGAAAAATCAACATGCATGCAGGGTCTAATTGCTGACCCCAACCCTTAGAGAGAGGGGGTCAATGACCCGACGGAATCGACATTGGGATGAGGCGAAGTTTTAAAACATTGGTTTAAAGTAAGCGGATGGTTAGCTCCTTACTAATTTTTCTATTTACTAAGATTCAAAGGAGACATCCAATAGGATGTTACAAAAATAGGTCCAACATGCAGAACTAGATTCATAGCAAATTAAATTTGGCTCTTTGGGATAAATGAAGAATCTCCTTCGGGAATATATATGCATACTCATTAATTACAGGATTGTTCACCACATTCATTTTTGCTTTTAATTCTAAGCTACTGAAAAGTTTGTAGCCATGAGAACCTTTAGATATAGCATTACTAACTTGGGATATAGAAAGGAAAGCAGAAAAGTTAGAGTTGTTATTACCAGAAGCAATGAGGACGTTATTGCTACAACAATCTATCAAAACACAATTCCAAAATAACTCGTCAATGCCAATTATAACATCTAAGCCCAACATTGGCAAGCACAAAATCAATTTCATGGACTCGATTTTAGAACTCAAAAGGGCATTTCAAGCATATAAGGGATGTCACAAACTTCCTCCCGTGGGGTAGTCAACTCCAAGTCATGGGGGTGGTGGAGAAAGATAATCCTAGCTTTTAAGCACTAGATATAGAGATGAAGGAGCATGTGGTCCTCAAGTCAAATTATACAACCATTGAAAAATTATTTATTAAACCTAGGCGCTTCTTGACTACTAATTAAATTAAATTTAAAATTTATAATAAAATTAAGTCAAAATTTAAATTTAAAATTTCTAACAAAATTATACAAGAGTATATATAAACTTGGCCCCAAACTTAAGGCCGGGTAGTGGGCTGAGCATTAAATATCTGTGCAGACACTCTTGTGGCATATGAACTTTTTTTCAATTATTGTAAAATTGACAAAGAACAAGGAAAATAGAATCAATCATGAATATGATGAAGTATGAAAATATTTGTATTGGAACATGATGCTCCGCAACTCCGGGATGAAATGTTTTAACCAGAACATCTCTAACTATCGGTGCTTGATTAAACATTTTATTTTCTAATTGTATTATTCCAATATATTTGGTATGACTGAGACTGCAAATCGTGTAGCTTCTGACACTACAAGTTCCTCCCTCTTGATCCCCATAATATTTGCTTGGGTTAAATATTGTTTAGAAGTCTTTTTCAAAATTTCATTTTACACAAATGAAACTTGGATGGAGAAACCTCCATATTTTTATGGTTAGTTGTAATTAAATTATCATCAAGTTAGGGTCTAATATTTAATTCTAATAACCAACTTTTTAATTTGGATTGTAATTGCCCACAAGAACTGTAACTCTTGGTTCATACCAAAAATAATGTGTGAAAGCAAATGCAAGGAAATTATAGTGGAACAATTGATATGACAACATGTTCTTTGATTTGATGATAATTATTAAGACTAATAAAAAATACTAATTATTATAAATATTTTTGAGAGAGGGGCTAACTTTAAGTACTACTAATAATAGTTTATTATTATTAAAAATATTATTTTATACGTAAAATAAAAAATATTAAAATTTAAAGAGGGGCGACCACCAATGTAAGCCCTTCCCCGGGTCAGCCCTTGCATTCAGTATAACACCCTCAATAATATTAAAAAGAGAGAGAGTGCGAGACAAATAAATTTAATATACTACAGAAGAAAGAATATGTAAATAAATAAACAAGTATAATAAATAGAAAATCTGAATTGTCTATAGAGAAGAAAAAATTAGAAATAATAAATAAATAAATAATCAAATCTGATGCTTCTTTTTCTGGATTTGTTGAGTTAGCTTCCAAGCAGCGGCCAGATATAAGCGATCTGTGATAAGGAGATCTTTTGAACTCTGAGATTTAGGTTCTAAGGAGAGCTGACATTCAAAACAAGAATGTGGTGGACGAAAAGTTGGCGACTAATTGGGAATGCCCTTATAGAATAGCAGCATGCATACAAGAGCCTATCAACTTGAGCATTTAGATGGGAAAGCTATCCCAAGGCATTGGAATACAACTAAATTGAAGAGATATTTCAGATAAGCTTCCAAAGACAAGGAACTAGGTTAGATTTATGATTTTATTTCTAGGAATGCTATTATGATTTTATTTGTTATCTGGACTTTACTTAGGTAGTATTTATGTTCGAAGTTTTGTTAATTTGCAATTTTGAAGTTTAATCAAATAATACCAGCGAGTTCTGACAAAATAAGTTCAAGTATGCGATGAATAACAAGCAAGTCCCTTGATGCCAGAAATGGACTTTTGGGCACCCATTCAATTCTTACTCGGAAGCGGGAAAACAAGTCCATAGACTCCAGAAATGGACTCTTGGGCACCCGTTTAATTCCTACTCGGAAGCGGGAAAGCAAGGAAAATTCCTACTCTAAAGCGGGAAAGCAAGTCCCTTGACGCCATAAATGAACTCTTGGGCACCCGTTCAATTCCTACTCAAAAGCGAGAAAGCAAGTCCCTTGATGGCAGAAATGAACTTTTTGGCACCCATCCTTTTCTTACTCGGAAGAGGGGAATAAAATTAGTTCATAAGCAAAGTTGAAAGTGAAAAAAGTAATTGTCAAATTGGAAAAGAGCAAGATAAGATTGTTTAATATACCAACATAAACTGGGCATTGTCAAACCAAAAAGAGTTACAATAAAAGGTGGCATACCACCCCCTCAAGCATTATGGTCTCCAGAATTGACATTCTCCGAGCTGGTAACAGTAGTATCCAAGTTGATAGCTTCTATAAGAACCCGCACCGTTAATTAAGGAAATAATTCTATAATTGACCCTAATAATTATCAAGAGGCTTTAATAATTATGATAAGTGAGTAAGAATGCTGAAAGTCGCTTTTCGGAAGAAAAGTGCAGATACCGGTTCTGCTAGTCGGTATAAATGCATACCGAAAAAGTATCCCATAAATTATAATAAGTGCATGATAATTCCTAAAATAATATATAGGACTTGTAAAACGAGTTTCAAGTTAAAATAATGAGAATTGGTGCCAGAAACTGATACTGGCTATGAAAAGCGCGTACCGAAAAGGTGCTCCAAAAAATATAATACAAATATGATAATTCTTGTAAAATAGAGTAGGTTAAGAATCCAAAGTTTGGGATTAAAATTCTAAGCGTAGCAATTAAAGTTAATATTGTGTGTTAATGCTTATGTGGCCTATATATACTCTTATTATGGGCACAAAACCCTAGAATCCTTTCTTTCTTACGTGAGTGGGGCTGGTCAGTTTGTGTGTGAGCACTGTTCCATTGCTTTCTTCTCTAGTTCTTGACCAAAACTCAACCTTGAACCCATTTTCTTGGTTGTTTCATCATCCTAAACACTTGGTGTGAGTGAGAGCATCATTGTGGGTGAGTGAGGGTGTTCTTCAGTGGTATTCCAGCTGTTGTGTGTGAGGTTTTGAGGCTGTGGTTAGTTTGTTTGTGGGAGCTTGGAGTTGGTACTTTGAGCTTCAAGGTGTCATCTTTGGGAAGAAAGAACCAAACTTGTTGGTCCATTTTCGTGTCCTTGGGTGTGCTGGGCTGTGGGAGCTTCTAGTGAGCTCCAAAAGCATCTTCCTTTGCTGTTTTGAACTTGTGGTATGATCATCAACCTTGAACTTGAGTTTAAGTGTCTTAAAATAGAACCTTGATGCATGTAATGAGCTTAAGATGATAACCTAATGATGGGTAATGTCAAACACACCTAGAAATGCATGTTTAAGCTTCTGTAATCGGTAAAAATGGTACCTTGGAAGGATATCTTCGCGAAAATGCAGAAACTGCATTCTGTCGCGAAATATCCGGATATTGGCCCGTGAAATATCCGGATATTGATATCCGGATATGGGGATCTGGATATCCGAATATTATCAGTGAGATATCCGGATATTGGATATCCAGATATGTCCCCGAGGAATATCCAGATATTCTGGGTTTTCGTAGAACAGTAGTTGTGTTGTGTGTACAGTTGGCTATTGGGGTTTGTGGACTTTAGAGTGATGAAGTTGGACTTCTGTAATTAATGAACTAAGTCAGAATCATGTGATTAAGGCTTACGGCTTTGTGTGAAGCCTTAAGACGTAAAACGTAAAGAAAGGCGTTGTCTTTAAGTTGTATGCTTGTAGAGTATGTTTATTGATATATTATTGGTCCATAACAGTTTGTGATACTGTTGTGTTTAGACTTTGAACTTGTGGCATTGGATAGCTAGCTTAGAGGTAAGTTTTCGTGTCCTCGGTTTAGCCATGTTGTGGTTCCACCATATCCCATGGGGGTATGGTTATATGTATGCTGTGTTACATGCTTTTGCTGTTTTGGAAATGCTGTTGAGTTGTTATATGCTAGTGCCTTTATGATATGCATGTGGTGTTCCACCTATACGGTAAGCCTGAGAATGTAGTACATACAATATGGTGAGGCTATGGGTGAGGTGCAAGCGGTGTTCCTTGTACTACATGTGGGTGATAGACGTATTCCTGCATTTCTCTGGCTAGTAGAATAGTTATAACACACATGGCATGAATATCTGTCGCACTGCATGGTTTTGGAACTGATATTGATATTATTGCTTTTAGAACTTATATTGCACATGTAAGTGAGCTTGGGGTGAAAGATCCTTGAGGACCCCTTGTCTTACTGAGATTTCTGGTTTAGAGATCTCACCCCACGTTTGGGGAATGCTTATTTCAGGTTCAGGTAATGCGGGGGTTGAGACCTCTAGTGGCAGGAGGCCAGAGCTTAGCTGATAGACGTTGCATGTTTATGCTGATATGTTGTTTTGCTATTATGATTGGATGTGGATCCTGTTTACTGTCTTATGCTTTTAGCTTCAGTTATGGATTTATATGTTGAGACTTTGTTGGTTATGCTGTTGATTTGGTGAGCATGGGGATTGTTCATGCCACATAGACTTGTTTATGTCTTGTTTTAGTTGGAGTTGTAATAATGTATCAGGATTATTGTCCGGACTACGGGTAGTAGATCCGTGACTTAGATACTCACATTTATATCTATATATGGAGGTATTTCAGTTAGATGCTTATTGCAATTTACATACAGGCGATATTTTATGAAATTGATTAAGTAATCAACTTGGCTAAGTATAATAACGTCATAATTGAAAAGAAAAAAAGATTTTCCGCATTTTTAATTTAGCGCAGCTTAATACGATAGTATGATAACATTACCGGGTATACACGGGGTGTTACAACTTCGGCCTCAGATGAGCAAGATATACAAATAACTTTTTGACCATGAGTGTCATAAGTGCACAAGTTGCCATTTTCCACAAAATTAAAGGTATCAACCTTGTCTAAATCACGAAGTGCAACTCCTGGGTTATAGAAACCGACTTGATTTAGCACCCAACCGCGGATTTGATGACCGTAAGCACAAAATTTGCTATCCATATCAATCGCGACCTTTTGTAAGTTTTCAATTTCCGAATTCATATCAGTTGCGGCCTTTTTAAAGTTTCGACTTCCAATTCCAGCTCGACCACTCGGAGATCAGAGTCTTCCTGATCTGTTTTAATTTGGTTCCACTTTTTAACCAGCTTAGCATAGTTATGCTCGACAAATTTTAATTTTTCTCCAATCAATTTGGTTGTCTCCTCGGCAATCGCTTTAGAGGATTGAGCATCCTTTGATGGTGCTTGGAATCCTTGAGCAATAAATTCAGCAGCTTCAGCTCTCTTTTTGTGAGCGACTTGTTCATCATTGAATTTATTTTTGAAATTTTGAAGATATTGGTTCTCATATAGAAGTTGGTTGTGATCTGCAAGAGCCAAGAGGGCCATTTCAAAGAAGTGAGCTTCTCGGATGTCAATATCCCAGAGGGCAGTGATTTTGTTGATAGTTGTTTTGGTGAAAATTTATCCCACTTTGCACGAAGACTTGTGGGAAAACACGACTTTAATTTGTCAAAGAGGTTTGGTGATACAGGCAGTGGAGGACCAAAAACGGTTGGTGGCATGAGAGACTTCTTGACAGCTACGTTTTTATCCTTTTCATGTTCAACTACTTGGACAATTTTCGTTGCTGGAGGTTATCAGAATCGATTTGAGTATCTGAGTCAATTAGAACATCATCTGTAGGGGCAGCACCCGTACCAGACATAGCCGGAATGGTGGAAGGAGAGTTTTTCTCGGACATTGGTGACAGAGTTTCTAGAGTCGGCCCTATAACAATGACACCTTTTTTCATCCAAGCAAAAAAGCTGGGGTCCATTGTCTTATCTGAAAGCTAGAAAAGAGTTAGAAATTACAAATAAATTGAGTAGAAAAAGTATATTAATGTTTACTTATTGAATTTCTTTCGCACCCAGTCCAACAAGTGTCCATTTTCTAAACCTGGTTGAAGAGCAATGGATGATGCATTCTCCTTAGTTAATTAATGGGCTAGACTTTTAAACCAGTTATATGTTTCTAACTTGTTATCCGATAAGTTCTTTGGATTATGTAAGAACACCTGTGCAGAGAGGGTATAATGAGCTCGGTTACAAGATAGCAGGAACCGAGGAAGACCATCTGGATCTATGAAGAAGGCAGAAAGTACTATACTTTGAGGAGAAGAAGAAGAAGTGGAAGGAATAGAAAGGAGAGCTTTAGGAGTACAAATTTTGAAGTAACCTTCCTTGAAAATTTTCTAATTATCCTCAAAGATAGTACACCATTTCAAGCCAGGACGAGCTTTCAAAGAAACCCAACCGTGGCGATTGCTCCATTTTTTCAATAGCATTGCGGAACACTACAAAAAGACAGAAAAATATCCGGGAGGAATAGGTGAACTCATAAGCTAAGAAAATTAGTTCGAAAATTCTAAGAAAACACCAACCATTAGGATGAAGTTGAGAAAGTGATACATCAAGATAATGAAGAACTTCGATCTGGAACTCAAAAAAGGGTAGTTGAATTCCCAATTCCAAGAACAAACACTTATACACAAAGAAAAAGGCTTCATCATCTTGCTTGAAAGGAAAGAAGATCCTTTTGTTTTCACCAAGGTCTTCAACATGGAAGGAAGTAATTAATGGGTCATGAGAGAGAGATAACGAACCTAATGCAGACTACAAGGCAACCAGATTATTTTCATAAGAGGAACGAAGTCCTAAAGCCTCTTCGTCAACCCATTCTAAGCACGTCAAGTTGGGCGGAAGAGCGAAACGAGAAGCGGGAAGCGAGCGGTAGGGGCGATTCCTCGGCATGTGCCTGGAAGGAAAGACACAATTAGACTCTAACTCAAAAACTGAATTAAAAGATAAGGCAGTATCTGAAGTTGGCTGAGGACACAAAGATACTCTAATTCATCTAGAACCCGACAAAGGGAACAAAGGGGCTCGACAGAAGGTCTAAAACCCCCATCAGAAGGAATATAACTTTATCTCAAATTGAAGGTATTTAACTGATCGAAAAAGTCTTTTTCAGTCAAGACACCCTTTAATCTACTTTGGGTATTCATTATATGTATAACTGAAGATATAGACAACAACAACAGAGTATACAAGTAAAAATAGACAATAGCAATAGGGAATACAAACAACAACAGACAAGTTTAAAGAACATAGGCCAAGAAATGAGTATATAAGAGAGTCAACAAAAGTACCTGTTAATAGGATGAAACAATTCTTCAAGATTGTGAGAGATGCTTCAGTGAAAATGTAAGATGACAACAATAACGAGAAAATGGGAGAGGAAAAGTAAGAGAGTAAGAAAAAAGGAGCAAGAAGAAGAAGAAATGAAGAGAAAAGATGAGAAGATGAAAGGAAGAAGAGAAAAAGGAGAAATATGAAAAGTTTAAAAGAAGAAATGTGGGTATTAAGTTATCACCGTTTCGAATTTAGAAATTTAGAAATGATGAGGTATCACGCCATTTGGCAAGACTGAGACCAATCAAGAGAGGACACGTAAGGTATATAATGTACAATAGCAGGCATCGGTTAATGTGATATGACCTTATGATGTATCTGAGTTATAAAGTAAAGACAAATTCATATTAGTACCTAGGAGTATCTTTCGCGTGATACTCCGAGCCGATGGACTTAATGTTCCGGGTTAGTAACTTGGAATGGGACGAGTAGATGCAGAGCCCGTGTTGGCCCAATGTCTTTGTGCCTGGAATAATATGAGCTCATTTATCAAGAACTCGTATGGTCGGACCACATAACTAGAGCCCAAATCGTTGGCTCAAACCCACGATCTTTTCCCCCTCTGCATAACTAAAACCCGATTAGTATAACAGCTCCATATTCACTGATAATAACCACTAAACATGAACATCAGGATAATGCTATTAGAGAAACCAAGTCCATGTTAACCTAGACATTAACAAACCGAATTGACCTTTGGTGTTCATCCCGAACAAAAAGCCTATGTTCATTTGAACAATTTTGTGCCCTCATCTCGATCAATACAAATATGAATATTAATTGAAGCTTGAAGCCATAAAGAAAATGTTTCGTTCATGCCACGTCAAAAATCAAGACGAAACAAAACATCATAATTTCTTTCTTCTCACAAGTCAAAAGTTTGTTTCAATTTGGATAGTGTTGTTTACTTCTAAAAAGCTTTCAGCAACAGGATAAGATATTGAGTATACAAAATAAGATTTTATTTGATTAGATTTTCCGGTGAGGATCTTGACGAATTGCATTTCCAAGGATTCAGGTGGGGCAAGGCGCAACCAACGAAATTGACCTAATTCGATTAAAGTTTTATTTTGTTATTTGATTAGATCTTATTATTTATGAATATATTTTCTTAATGATCAAATTAATACAGTTAACGCCATTTACTCAGTCATTCTTAGTAATGAATTTTACCTATGTCATGCAAAAAATTAAAAAACATTTGACACAGTTCCGTCTTGATATTTGAAAGCCTCACGTATTGATTTGGCCTAGTGTCTATTAATTTGTGTTTATTTTTCTGTGTATATTTACCTTCTTTTTTTTCATTTTATTATCACGGTGCTTGCATCGCCTTGATTTGATCTTCATGTAGGTATTAAACAAATGTTTCTGCAATGCTTTATTAATTATTTTCAACCCCATAGGTTTTTTCCCCAAAAAAAGTCAAGCCCACATTGTTTGAAAATTTATTATTAGTTGAAATGATAAAAAAATTATTAAAGTTTTGAATTCGAGTTATGAAAAAAATCATTATTGGGAGAGTCATCCCTTTATAGATCTAATAAATAATAATGCTATTCGGATTAATTGATTTTGGATGAACCCGTTGAAAATAAAGATAACTTAAACATTAAGTATGAAAAGTTTACTCAGTAAATAAGGGAAACAATAGTAAGAAAAAGTTAGTGGGATCCACTTATTTTAATATGACTATAATAGGAAAAAAAAATTATACAGCAAAATCAAAACCATTAAACTCTAAAAATATAGATGAAATATGATAATTTTTAATGTAAAAAATCTCTTAAATAACTAAGGAAAAAATTAGAGGACCTGTGATTTAAATCTTTCACTGTAATAATGGTATTGATTATAAATAAATTTTTTTCTTTCTAATATAAAGCTAGAGATTTGTTCAGACTGCTTCATCTAATAATGGGATGGATTATAATATACTATTTATCACCGAATTTAGTGAATCCCACTCTAGCAGATGATGACATCACTTTAACTGATCAAGTTTAATAGATTCGTCCTCTCTGAAAAACAAGAAGTTCTGGTCCTGGAGGTATAATATCAATTACTTCACGTCCATCTGATGCATCCACTATAGTTATCTCGACGTTTGGTAGAGGAGATATTTTTTTTGCTAGGAAAATATAATTACTAGGTATATGGTAAAAAAGTAAGTTTGGTAGGAAAGTGAAAAAAAATTTATTTGGTAGGTCAAAATATTACTAAAAAAAATGGATTAAATTTTCTGAGTCTACGTTTGGTTGAAGGTAAAATATTAATAAGAAAATAAGTTGAAATGATAAAAATAACCCTTTTATAATTTTGTCATAATCGTTTGTCTCGTTATATGGCAAAGGTAAGACATCAACTGGCAAGACATCAAGTTGGAGGATCATTTTCGTCTTATTTCAGAGTCCAAGATTTCACTTAACTGGTAAAATAAAAAATACCACATGAGAAGTGGTGTTTTCAAACAGTAAATTCATCTCAATTTTCACACAAACCACAAACCCCAGGCAACATATTTTGGTGGTATAATTTTTGTGAAACTTGTACCAAACATGGTATACTACAAAATTCACTCACATTTCTCGTCATTCTCAAAATAAACCTTTATTAGACACTTCATTCAATGATGATTATCACTTTTGTGGAGGATTACTTAATCGCTCTCCCGTCTAATGGTGGATTGTTTCCATGTGGCTTTTGGCTTGTTTAATCCCACTTCTTACCCCCAGCTACTATGCTCTAAATTATTCCTCAATTAATTAAGGAGATATTTAATGGATGAAAATTTACAAAATCATTTTTGGGTTTGTTTTTTCTGATGTTACTTTAGACAGCTTTATCTAATGTTCATCAAAACGACGGCGTTTTGGGACGGAAATCATGGTTTTTTTGTAATTTTAATTTATTTCAGGGTTATAATAGTCTTTATCACTCTAATTTTTTAATTTTTTAATTCCAAAACGACGTCGTTTTGATGCACATTAGATAAAGTTATCTAAAGTAACATCAGAAACTTTTTTCCCATCATTTTTTCATACATAAATAATTAATAGTTCCAATATTATATTGGAATATGTTGCTAATATATAGATTAATTAATTCAAAACTCGAACAATAACTTGTCTCTATCTTGAATTAAAACATATTTGATGTCTGGTATTAGAGTTCTAAAATATGGTTAAAAATCACCAAGTATGTGAGTCAATTAAGGAAGAGTTATTCAAGCTTAATACGTGATCTCCAGTTGAATCTTAAATATGCATACAATTGTAACAAAATTTGATAAGAAGAGTTTTACTGTAGTTATAATTTTATCTGCCTCGTATCCTAATTAGTTAGAGCCCGTTGATGTCCGGATAGTTATACCCAAAAAAAATATGATTAGAAAAAAAATTTATTTCTTATATTTTTTCCCTACGAGATGATTTTGAGTTTTAAAGTGTAAACAATAGTCCACCGCTCTCACCCTTCTTTTTCCTCAGCTGTATTCACTTGTCCTTTTTTGATTAGGATATTTATTTTATTCTTCTGCCAAACTTGTAGCGTTGTTAAAATTGAAATTTTAAATAAAATTGAAATTTTAAATAAAATTGAAAGGGGACTAAAATATTGTAAAACGTAAAATTATAATATAAAAAAATTATAAAAAATCATAAAAATGTAAAAATATTTGAAATATTGATAAAATTATTTTGATAAAAAAATCATAAAAACGTAAAATTATAGTGATAAATTAAGATTTTAACAACGATACTTCTAGCTATATAACTTGCACGCATTGAATAACGAATGAAAGCAGGGTGTTTTTCTTTTCTTAAGTGTCTTTCTAGCTATGCCAGAAAAAAATTAAAAATTAGAGTCAAGTCTTTACTTTCAGCATGCTACGAAAAGTATGTGGCCTTACATGAACCAGTTGTTATATATTCAATGATGATTTGAAAATCAGGACCTACTACTTGGTGTCGTGACAACGAGTTAAAATCAACTAACTTGACTTCAATCTATAAAAGACAAAACATGCCTTTTAACCTAACTCGTTTGCAGACTTGTCAACCATGATCACCGGAAAAAGTTGTGTATAATTAATGAGAAATGTTTTTCTACTTTTACACAAGAAAAGATTTATTTCCTATACATAAATCGAATTATGTGCCAAGTTTTTGTTTTTCTTTTTATTTTCTTTTTCTAATTGCTGGTCCCACTTTTTTGTCTCAGTATGAGACAATTCTTCTCTTATGTAAAAAGAGAAAAGTATTGTTATCAAAAAAAAAAAAAAAGAGAGAAAATTATTTTCCATAATTAAATACACTTTTTTTAGCACTTGTTTTTTTATTATTGATTTTAATATTTAGAGTAAAGAGTGGTGTGAATATTACATTATTAGAGAGATATAATATAAAATTATTAAAGACTCATCATTTGTCATCTTGAGCTTTTCGATGAAGTGGTTGCTTTATAAAACAGTTTAAACTAATAAATAATGAGTCTTCCATAATTTTATATTATATCTCTTTAACATATATAATATATGTTATGAAATATATCTATATCCTAACCGCCTATCCATGAGTCCCTTAATAAATAATGGCACAGTTATATTAACAACATGAGACGATGAAGATAAGGAGATAAAGACCTTATCCCTACAAAGAAGAGATTAAATCCTACTTCAACTAGGAGATCTACACAACCCAAACCCAAGAGGTAATCCCTATAAATAAAAAACTAAAGACCCTAGGTACACATTCTGAACCTATTTACTATTACTGACAACATTGTGCACACACTCATGTCTTGGCTATCAGCCTATTACTTGTGCACAGTGATTAAGATATTTGCTATAAGCATACGAAGTATGAGCCATACCTGCCAAATAAAATACATTAATAGCATCTGATTTATAAGGAAACTTAATAACAACCGGCAACAGAAATCTATCTCTAGGATATCTCTCAACTCATACCCTACAATATAGTTCTACGGTTCTCTAGGACCGAATAATATAAATGTAGAATAATGTTTTTCTTGCTAATGTGCACCAAGTATTATTTATCAACAAATATAGTTGATTGGCTCCGTCCAAATGGAAACACATTCATGTTAGTTCTAATTTTGGAGTCACATCAGATATAGTGAAATAGATATGCAGAAAGGATTCTTGAGGATGAATGGGCGTTTGGTACGCGGGATTCTTGAAAAATTCTGAGAAACTGAATTTTTCTAAATTTTAAATTTACGGATATTATCATAAACTGAATGTAAAAATCATATTTTTGAAAATTGAGATTCCCGACTAAAAAAATTTTTCTCCTGTACCAAACGCCAATGCATTAATATGTTTGATGTGTGCATCTTGTTTTGACATATTTCTACCTATCTTTCAACCTCCAACTCTCTCTCTCTCACTCTTCCTCTTCTTCTCTTCCTAATTTCCTTCAGTTTCATATTTAAGACTTGTTATTTCTGTTGCCAGTTGTTATTAAGTTGCCTTATAAATCAGATGCTATTAATGTATGAGATATATTTATCTCATTTTACATGAAAGAATCAATTTTCCTACACACAAAAGAGGAATGAGTCCCACTTCTTTTTTTTTCTCTCTCCTCTTATATGTGGGTCTCACTTGTAATTTTATTTCTACAACATGATGTAACTATTTTCCTACAACATAAAAAAAGTATTTCCCTTAATTGTATTTTATTTGTTAGGTATGGCTCATGCGTCGCATGCTGATGAGGGGTACTTATTGTCAGGGTCAGTAGAAAGGCAACTGAAGTACCACTCTGATTTATTGTATTTTTTCTGTTCTTAATAGTTTGAATTTGGGCCAATGAATAGCTGCTATTAGGGTTTTCTAATCATATTTATATTCTCCTTGTAAATCGAGTGATTTGTAACGTGTGGCGATAAGGTGAATATAATACAAACAAGCTGGACGTAGCCTAAATTGGATAAACCAGGGTAAATCATTGTGTCAACTCTCTCTCTCTTTTCGTTTGCGATTTGCACGTGATTGTCGATTTCCAACATTATTATATATTTATAAAGCTTCTAGATGAGAACACTTCTCTTGTTAAGAGTACTAGAGGGAGCATCATCACTGCATCACTTTCTAAAGTTAGCAAAAATTAACCCATTTTATCTGATTGATTCTGCCCATCCCTTTATGGTTGTCACTTGAGTCTCAGTTGATAATAAAGAAGTACCTATATAACACTAAAGATATGCTCAGTGGTTAATAACGAAAACAGAACAAAACCAAATGGCATTAACAAAAATAAATTCACCTTTTTCATCCAACATTGACCAACAGGTAAAGGCCATACACATTTATTTGCTGCTACTGGAGAACTAGTATAATGGCCTCCTACTGCTAAACTAAGACTGTGGAGTAATTTGCTAATGACAAACAATATATACAAATTTCAGTAAAAATCATAAAAGTGAAACTCAAACTCCTCAGTTTTAATGATGAGGAAAGTGCAAAGATTTTGGTGAACCTTGAAAAAGGTCCAAAATGTAACTTTGTAGATCATCTACAGTGCAGATCCACTTTTCAGCAATGTCAGATGAGTATCTCCCAGTGTATGTGCGGTAAGCAGGAACTACCTTCTGAGAAACTGAAATTTGTAGATCTTCACGAAGTTCAGGGTCTGGTATCAACCATCCTGTTTGTTTCCTATATACTTCACCAAAGGCAGTGTTGAAATCTTTGCACCTTTTCTTTAGTGTTCTCTCTGAAATACAATTTGAGCCACTACCCTCCTTAAGCATAGAAATGACTGAACCCCAAGTGAGCCTCTCATAACTTCTAGCATCATGCTGAAACTTCCCAACATGCTGGCGAAGCCAGTAATCTCCCAAGAAATGGCTTAGGTTAGAGCACTTAACCTTTTGCACCATGTAATGAATGTTGTTCATCATGAAAATATGTTGCAAAGCCACATCTTTGTATAATTTGGATTTGTTGCTCAAGTTGGATTCTAGTGTGGTAGTGATTGACAAAAAGTGGCAAGCCATTGGACAAAATGAGAGAGCTGAGTTATCATGATTATTGAGTACTTGATCAATTGAACTTTGATCTACAAAAATAAGATTAAGGGTGTCACCATATTCAGCAAGTGCTTTGATATAATTCATGACATACTTGGTAAGATGGTGAACACCCCCTCCAGGTAAACGGGGTTTTGATGGATTAGTTGCAATAGCATTTCTGAATGTCTGAAATGTGGACTTTATAGTATCACCAAACTTCCTTAGAAGCTTGTGAAACTCTCCCCTAACAAAGGAACCAACTTCTTCAAAGAACAAAAAATCTACATCCACAGCAAGATGCTCCAAAACCTCATACATGTCAAGTAAACAAAACAGTTTTTCTGGTGTATATGTGCCCATTGCTATGGCCTCACCAAAATTCAAAAGGTGCAACACAAAACTCTGAGATATTTCAGAAAAGCAAAACTGATAAACAGGTCCAAAGTCTCCCAGAATCTGCTTACATAATCGTTTCTCACTGACAAGATAAACATGAACAATGATCTTGATAGCATGAATCCATTTCTTTATCTCATGGCTCAAGCAATGCCACTCCATTTTCAGCACATTCTCAATGCTCAAGTTTTCCATTTTAAGAATGACAAAGTAATCAGCCAAGGCATCTCTCCTAGAAGTAATGAAGACCTGATAGAATTCCTGATGGTATTTTGAAGAAAACATGACATTTGCAATGCTCTTGAGATCTTCAAGTATTGCTGGATGCACCAAATCAACAGTGCTAGTCTCAGATTGGTTACCACCACTACTCTGAGATGCCTCATCCATTTGTTTATCCTCAACTGAACCAAATGATTCATCATACACCATATTCTCTCTATTAGAATGGCAAGACATGTATTCTGGCTCAAAGTATTGTTTATGCTGAACAAGAATGTGAATTAACTCTTCCTCAAGCCTTGACATAGCAATCTGCAGAATTCCAGTAGCTAGCTGAAGAAGTTCCTTCTGCTTCCAACTTTCATTCACGGAAAAGTTTTGCAAACTTTGAATCAGTGTTTGGATTTCACCAACAACTTTTAAATACTCAGAAAACTCACTGGGACTAGAGTCCCATGTCATGGTATGATTTGTCTCCCAACTCATTACTTTGTCTTCAGCAATTTTAAGCTCCCTCTCTAATTGCTTGATACCCCTCCCATTTCTTTCATTAACTATGGACATTGCAGATAACTGGATCTCAAGATCCAAGACAGTTTTTCTCAAGTCATCAGAAACGTTCTTACTTGCTGCTAGTGCCTTTAAAATGTGCTGAGCCGCAGCAACCATGTGTTGATCTTCTTCACAGGTAGTGATAACAGATTTATGTTCCTCCATACCCGCAAAAAGATGAACAAGCAAGAAGAAATCTAGACCAGAATGCACCCTCCACAACTGAACAGGACTACATTGACCCCAATCCAGAATTCATTGTGCACATAAAGAAAGAAAGAATTGGTGGGTTCAACAAAGAACTAGTGGTAGCAAGAGCTTAACCTTTACACAAGAAAAGTAAAAGGAGCTCGGAAAATTCAAGATTACACTTCTTAGTCCTCAAAGGAATAAGAGTTATGGCTGCATAATTTGAGAGAACTCTTAGACAGAACCTCTATGGTAGTAAGAGGGTTGGTGATCAAATACAGAATCCACCAAGCATAACCTCTAAACTCAAAAAACCCATAAAACAAAATTGCCATCAAGAAATGGAGAACTACACCAATTGATCCTCACACAAAGACCTACCCTCAAAATTAATAATCACTTGGAAATGGTTCAAAAAAAATATCTTTTTTTTTTTAGAAAAAAATCACTGAAAATCACATACAGTTCACTAATTTAGAAACAAGTATCAAATAAAAAACAACTACAAACCAAGGAAAAAGCACCTCCAACTCCAACCAAAAGAAATCCGAGATATTAAGGATATGGCAAAATACATATCTAGGAGGAGGAGCCTTAGAAATTGAGAAGGGTGTGTTTTGTGGAAAAAGAGTAACAAAGAGAAAAATGGATTTTAACTAACTGAAATTTGGTAAGAGAAAATTGAAGTTGAAGTTTCTTGGGGACAGAAAAAAGAAAATTTGTGGAGGTGAAGGCTTTCCCTGAAAGTTTCTCTCTCTACACAAATGTTGCTTTTGACTTTTTGACTGATATAATAGAGTATTAACCAAACTAGGAATTGAAGCATTGAAGGGGAAAGGGAGCAGTAGTCAATAGAGTGTGGTTCCTGGGAACTCTTGTTTTGACCAATGCTAACTAAACAGGTCGTGGACGTACAATGTCTTTGACTCTTAGCATAATTTATCTCGCAAAGTATCACATATTGCTTAACACAAAAACATTATGATGATTCTTTAATAATGTTATAACGATAATTGATTAACAGTTTAATCTAGCATTGGCTTCAAAATAAATAAATTAAGAGTTTGATGTAACATAATCATTCCACAATTTGTTTGCAACTTATTATATGTATTTTTGGTGAAAAATAATTTTTTTATTTTTTTTATAGTCAAGTCATTTTAATCCCATTTGAGCACTCATATTAGGGCAACCTCCCAATATAATTTTTTTTTTCCATTCTTAAGTCTCAAACTTGAAACCTTTGGCTAAGGAGAATAATTTCGTTATCACTTAACCAATAATTATTAATTAATTATATATATATATATGGAAAATTGAGTATCCAGTCACTGTATATAAAATTTCGTCCAGTTACCGCATTATAACTATGTATTCCCGAAAATACATAGTTATAATATTAAAGTTGTACTTATTGTTTACCAAAAAAAAAGTTGTACTTATTTCTCTCTCTTCATAAACTTGTTTGTTGATGTGAAAAGTAAAAAAAAAGTACAACTTTAATATTATAACTATGTATTCGTGGAAATACATAGTTATAGTATTAAAGTTATACTTTTTTTTCTCTCTTCATAAACTTGTTTGTTGGCTGGAAAACGAAAAAAAAAAAGTATAGCTTTAATATTATAACTATGTATTTCCGAGAATACATAGTTATATATTTGATACCTTTTGATCTGTTGTAAATATATATATATATATATATATATATATAGGGACAGGATCCGTTTACAAACTTTTTGGAATTTTTTTACAAATTACACTATTTCTCCCAGGAGAACATAGTGTAGTTTGTAAAAGTTTGTATTCTCCCGGGAGAATATAGTGTAGTTTGTAAGAGTTTGTATAACATGCCATATATATATATATATATATATATATATATATATATATATATATATACATACATACATACATACATATATATATGGATTTAGTGAGTGTACAGTGACTAGATGTAAAAATCGATCCAGTGCACTATGTTCTCCCGCGAGAACACAGTTATAGTAAAATTTATACTATGTTCTCCTGGGAGAACACCATTGTAATATTTATTGCATTAAGTTCTCGCGGGAGAACGTAGTGCACTGGACGGTCCAATGACTGAATTTTTTATTTTTCCTATATATATATATATATATATATATATATATATATATATATATATATATATATGATACCTTTTGATCTGTTGTAAATAATTGTAATTAGTTATTTATTTATTTTTTCATTCTAGAATCTTCTTTGGGCTTAGCCCATTAGGTCATTTAGTATCTTTAAATAAAGAGCTCTTGAACAGTTGTAATACACAATTCAATAATATATTTTCCTTCTCTTTTCAAGATGGTATCAGAGCTCTCGATTCTGAGGGCTTTGCTTCCGCAATTGCTACCTTTAGAACTAAACCCTATTTGTTTGCCTCCCGCTGCCACTAAGCCGCTACCTGAAAAAAAAATTGGGGATTTTTTGAACCGAGAGGACTACTGTTTGACTCCATTTTCTCAGATCTATCAGTCTATGGACGTTTCCCAATCAACAGATGATCAGATTAGCCCTAAATAGCCCAAACCGCTACTGTTTATCAACGGAAAGTACTGTTCTAGTGACCTTTTGAGCTCTGTTCAACCACAGACAGGATCGCAACTTCCAGGCGACCCCATCGTGAAAAATCTAACTCTGCCGACCATCCACGCGCTCTCACGCGTCGTCATTCTCTTTACGCGTAACACCCATGCGTCGACAACCTCACCAGCGCGTGACGGTGAGTCTTCGCCTCAAACCATCGTGGTTTTGCTCGTCTCTTCTTGCTCTATCTGGATATGTGCTTATCTCTCTTATCAGACATCGTTTGGGTGTAAACCCTCTAGTACTCTTATGGAGCAGAATCACAAGATGAGTTATGAAGAGAAGAGTCCTCTAGTTGATAAAGGACAATATTGGCGGCTAGTTGGGAGACTAATATATCTAGCTCATACTAGACCAGACCTAGCTTATGTTGTTAGTATTATGAGTTGATTCATGGATAATCCAAAAGAAAAACATATATAAGCAGTGGAGAAAATTCTTCAGTATCTTAAACTCACTTTTGGTAAAGGACTATTATTTTGGCTTAATGGCAATCTTTCTTTAGAAGTTTATACTGACACTGATTATGTTGGGTCCATGACTGATCGTCGATCTACCATTGGTTATTGTATGTTTCTTTGTGGTAACTATAATACCTCAACCCTATAATCAGAGTTATTAAGATTAATCAGAATTATTATAAATTTTCATGAATTGTTAAAGAATTCAGAAATAAGAAATGTCAGATAAATTACAGAGAAGAAAGTTTGGGTTGAATACAGATATTTTCCCAACATTTGTTATTAATTATGATAAGTAATTTTATTAGAATTATGTGAGAAAACACACACTAAGCCATGCTAAGTATTGGCAATATAAAAGAAAAATAAAGAAAAATTAGAGGCGTTTGACAGGTCATGCTTGCAGCTCTTTCTCGCTGTAGCGAGCTACGCTAAGCAAGTGCTTGCTGGTTCATCTGGATAAAGCGAGATGCTTAGTGAACTTAGTAAAAGCTCGCTGTCCTTGCTCGCTAGAGTGAAGGGTTCAACGAGCAACATGAAAACAGAATTAAAACAAGGGGGTCTAGATTTCATTAAACAAAATCCATTTATGTTTTCCTCCACCGAAGCTGTAGTCATAGGAAGGGAAAGAAGAGAGCTTGAAAACCCATTATTGTTAGAGGCAATAAGAGCACATGGTATGAACATGAAAACCTATTAGAACATCACCCTCATCTTTCTCATCCTCTCCGTTTTCGAATTTATGGTCATTTGTGGGAGATTTGGCTTGGAGAAAGTGTAGGTTTTTGGCCCTTTGAGAGTGTTTGGGCTTGTGAATGCTTGGAAAACCTTCCTCACACCACTCTAGACTCATTTGTGGTAAGATTCCCTTTCGCATTTATGGTTTTCATGGATTTGCATATACCTAGGGTTCGATAAATAGTAAATTTCAAAATTTACATGGAAAGTGTAGATAGATGATGTATTGATCATGGAATCTATGATAAAGAATGCTTAGAACATTATTATGTAGTAGAAAAATCCATAAATTTGGTTATGTCATTTTGAAAAAATGACCTAGAGATGGTCTTGGAACATATGATGATTGTGAGTTGAAAATAATATATTGATTGTGGTTGTGATGTGGATTATGTAGTTATGGATATGTAGACACCGTGATTATGGAGAAAACGTTAGAGACTTGAAGTGTAAGAACCCGCACCGTTAATTAAGGAATTTAATTAAATAATTATGAGATAATTTCATAATTGACCCTAATAATTATGAGAAGGCTTAAATAATTATGGTAAGTAATTAAGAATATTGAAAGTCGCTTTTCTGATGAAAAGTGCAGATACCGGTTCTGCTCACAGTATAAGTGCGTACCGATGAAGTATCCCAGAAAATTATAATAAGTGCATGAATATTCCTAGAAGGATATATAGGACTGTGATTTCAAGTTTCAAGTTAAAATAATGAGAACTGGTGCCAAAACTGATACTGGCTATGTAAAAGCGCGTACCAAAAAGGTGCTGCGAAAAATAAAATACAAATATGACAAATCTTAGAAAAATGAGTAGGTTCAGAATCCTAAGTTTGGGATTAAAATGCTAGGCGTAGCTATTAGTGCTAATACTGTGTGTTTAAGATTTAAATCACTATAAATACTCATTTTTGGCTCAAAACCCTAGGCCATATCAGTTTGTTACGTGACTCTTGGGGAGGCTGGTTTGTTTAACAGTGTTCCATTGCTTCCTCATCCTTTTTGTGAGCATTGCAACCTCTTTTCCTCCATTTCTCTTCACTAAATACCTTGTGTGAGTGGGAGAGATCATTGTGAGTGTGAAAGGAGCACCTTTTCTGAGTGTGGTGGTTGTGTGAAGTCAGTTTAGGGGATGTATTTTCTGTGTTGTGAGGGTGAAGCCTTTGTCATGGCATTTTGAGGTCCAAGGAGTGATCTTTGTGAGAAAGACCAACCTTGGTGTGCCATTTTCGTTTGCCTTCAAGTCAAAACTGTAGAGGCAGTGTGGTGAGCTCCAAGAGCCATGGTTGCTCTGTTTTGAACCTTAGGTAAGCTCCACCACCTTTGATCATGAGTTTCGTTGTTTAAAAATGGAGTCTTGGCATGTTTAATGAGTTGTTTAAGTAACCAACATGTATATGAACATAAAAGAGAATAAAAATGCATGCTTTAACGTTTAAAAGTGTTAAAAATGGAACCTTGGAAGTGATATCTCGCGAAATACAGAAACTACATTCTGTTGCGAAATATCCGGATATGATATTCGGATATTGATATCCGGATATGGGGTTCTGTGATATCCGAATATGGATATCCGGATATAATATCCGGATATGTGATATCTGGATATGCCCCCGACAAATATCTGGATATTCTGGGTATTTCAGAACAGTGACGGTACTGTTCATACAGAATGTCATTGTGGGTTTATGGACCCATGATTGGTCAGTGGGACTTCTGTAATAATTAATCTAAGTCAGAATCTAAGCGATTAAGGGCTTGGGGCTTTGTGAGAAGCCTAAAGACATGAAACGTAAAGGAAAGGCGTTGTCTTTGTTGTATGCTTGTAGATTTTGATTATTGATATGATTATTGGTCTTAAACAGATTGTGATTCTGCTGTTTATGGACTTTGAGTTTGTGTGGACTCTTGGCTTTGATAGTTAGCTTAAGAGGTAAGCTTTCGTGTCCTCGGTTTAGCCATTATGTGGTTCTACCATATCCCATGGGGGAATGGTTTATATGCATAATGTGTTACATGCTTTGATACCATAAAATGTAACACCCCGTGTATACCCAGTTTGTTAACATGTCATCGTATGTTAACAAACCGGGCATACACGGGGTGTTACATTTTATGGTATCAAAGCAATGGTTCTAGGGAAAAGTCTGTATGTATTGCAAAACTAGGATGCCTGGTTGAGTCATGTCTTGTGTGTTTGCTCTGTTGGGTTTTATTATGATGATGCATATGTGATCACATTGCGTGGGCTTGATCAACTCATAATTTGTGCAACTTGTGCAGAGTCATAGTAATACCCAGGAGAACTCGCGAGACTGCTGAGGGTCAACCCGACCCGATCCTGACTGCATTGGCTAAGATGCAGGAGGCCACTAGATTGGTCAACGTGGCAATAATGAACTCCGTTCGAGAGGCGAACCAGAAGGCCACAGAGGATGCTCTCGAGGCGAACCGGCTCGCAAACATGACCATAATGAGGATCATGCTGGAGGAGATAAGGGTCGACCAGTATCCTCCGCCACCACCACCGCCGCCGCCACCTAGTGTTCAGGACGAGAGCCCGAGTCACATTGGTAGTGCCACTCATGTCACTGGGGTGATGGAACCCTATCTAGAGCCTGCTGAGGACCGTGATGTGATCGACCGCCGACTTAATACTTTCTGTAAGCATAAGCCACCCGCTTTTGATGGATCTTATGATCCTATTGCGGCTGCAAGATGGCTACAGGCGTTGGACAAGATCTTCCGTGTGATGCAGTGCACCGATCCACAGAAGCTTATGTTTGCGACGTACATGCTGGAAGGCGATGCCCATGAGTGGTGGACGAACACCTCTCACGCATTTGAGATGCAGAGTCATGTGATGACATGGCCATTCTTCGAGGATAGCTTTCTTGGGCGGTACTTCCCGTATGATGCTCAGGAGAGGAAGCAGGGGGAGTTTGATCACCTAGTGCAGGGCTCGTTGTCTGTAGACGAGTACTTAGCTAAGTTCAATGAACTAGCTAAGTTTGCACACTTCCGTATCGCCATGCCTACTCCGATGTTCTTGGCTGCTAAGTTTCGTAGGGGACTTAATGAGGATATTGCTGATCGCATTGCTAGAGCTGCATCTAGAGATTTCAGAACTTTGATTCAGCAGTGTCGGGACATTGAGGATGTCTGCATTACGAGTAAGGCCAAGAAGGCCAAGGTTGCTGAGGTAAAAAGAACGGGTAGTTCCACTTCTTAGAGGGACAAGAAGTTTGGTCTGAAAGGAAAGGAAAAGCAGTTTGCGGCTAGGCAGGCGCCTAGTCAGTTTAAGAGGACTTTGTCGCAGCAGGGAGGTTTTGCTAGGCCTTCTTCCACTCCTAGATGTTCGGGGTGCGGAAAGGAGCATGCAGGACGTTGTGCTACGGGGCAGCTGATATGTTTCTAGTGTGGCAAGGAGGGCCACTTTTCCAGAGATTGTTCGTCGTCGACGGCGAGAGCCGCAGCGGTTCAGGCAGTTCCGTTGCAGATAGTTCCCTTGGCACCTACAGCGGCACCTGCAGTGCCACCTGCTACTGGGTGTGTCTACACCTTGGATAAGCAGCAGTCGGATAGAGCTCCGAACCTTGTTAAAGGTACTGTGTGTATTGGCGATTCTTCTGTTGATGTATTGTTTGATTCTGGGGCTACGCATTCTTTTATTGCAACCCCGATTGCTATGGGGCTTGAGTTTCCCATTGCTGTGCTTTCTCCACCGTTTCGGGTGACTACCGCCACTGGAGAAAAGTGTGATACCTCCTCTGTATATCGAGATGTCGTGTTTCAGTGGGATGACCGTGACTTCTCGGTAGATCTGATAGGATTGCCGATGGCTAATTTGGAAATCATCCTTGACATGGATTGATTATCCAAGAATTATGTTATGATTGACTGTTGTGCCAAGCGCGTGGTGATGTCTCCGTGTGACTCCACAGCCAGTTCCTCGCCATTTATTTCATTGCTACAGGCTAGGAGAGCCTTGAGAGCAGGGGCATTCAGTTATGTCATGTTGGGAGGTTTGGTGAGTGGGACACAGGAGGATATCACTAGCATTCTTGTGATGGGGGAATTTCTCGAGGTGTTTCCTGAGGAGATTCTTGAGTTTTCGCCACAGAGGGAGATAGAGTTCTCCATCAATTTGTTGCCTGGTGTGGGGCCTATTTCATTAGCTCCATATCGGATGTCGCCACCGGAGTTGGCAGAGATGAAGAAGCACATTGAGGATCTTTCAGGGAAAGACTTCATTTGGCCGAGTGTGTCTCCATGGAGAGCATCGGTCATCTTTGTGAAGAAGAAAGATGGGACTATGCGATTGTGCACCGACTACAGGCAGTTGAACAAAGTGACGATCAAGAACAAGTATCCCTTTCCTCGTATTGATGATCTATTGGATCAACTCAGGAGTGCTTGCGTGTATTCGAAGATTGATCTCCGGTTCGGATACCATCAGATTCGGGTGAAGCTGAAGGATGTCTCTAAGATCACATTTCATTCGAGATACGGTCACTTTGAGTATTTGGTGATTTCTTTTGGACTCACCAATGCGCCCGCTGTGTTCATGGATTACATGAACAGGATTTTCCAGCCGTATCTGGATCAGTTTGTGATCGTCTTCATTGACGACATTATGATATTCTCCAAGACCGAGGAGGAGCATGCAGAGCATCTGAGGATTGTTTTACAAGTGCTGAAGGAGAAAAAGCTTTATGCTAAGCCTTCAAAATGCGAATTATGGCTCAAGTCAGTCAAGTTCCTTGGGCATGTGATTTCAGCTGAAGGAGTCGCAGTGGATCCCAACAAGATCAAAGCCGTGTTAGATTAGGAGAGGCCTAAGACGGTTACTGAAGTTAGGAGTTTCTTGGGTTTGGCAGGTTACTACAGGAGGTTCATCAAGGGATTCTCCATGATAGTTCTTCCATTGACTCGCCTTACCCGAAAAGAGACTCCATTTGTGTGGACTCACAAGTGTGAGGAGTGCTTTCAGGAGTTGAAGGAGAGATTGACTACTTCACCAGTGTTGATCCTTCCTGATCCTGAAGAGCAGTTTGAGCTTTACTGTGATGCTTCTGGAAAGGGGCTTGGCTGGGTTTTGATGCAGACTGGTAGAGTTGTTACTTATGCTTTGAGGCAGTTGAAGCCTCATGAGGAGAACTACCCGACTCGTGATTTGGAGTTGGCTACTATTGTGTTTGCTTTCAAGATTTGGAGGCATTATCTGTTTGGTATGCAGTTTGCCGTGTTCAGTGATCGCAAGAGCTTGAAGTATCTGTTCGATCAGAAGGAGCTGGACATGCGACAAAGAAGATGGATGGAATTTCTGAAGGACTACGACTTTGAGTTGAAGTACCATTCTGGCAAGGCCAATGTGGTAGCTGATGCTCTGAGTCGGAAATCCGTGAGTCTATTTAGTTTGACGATGGGTGACTTCGATATCATAGAGAAGTTTCGAGATCTGAAAGTGACTTTCTTGTTTGGGGGTGCACTTCTTGAGATGGAGACTGTGAGAGTCAGGAATGAGCTAATGGAGAAGATCCAAGATGCGCAAGTGCAGAGAGAGTGCCTTGACTACGTGAAGAACCAAGACGGTGTGTCTTGGAATGAGGATGGACTTCTGTTGTTTCCGAAGCGGATCGTGATTCCTCGAGGTCCTTTGACCGAAGAGATGATGTCAGAGGCCCATAAGGGCCAGTGTACTGTCCACCCTGGTGCTACAAAGATGTTTCAAGACTTGAATAGAAATTTCTAGTGGCCATGAATGAATAAGGACATTGTTGTTTTTGTGTCCAAGTGTTTGATTTGCCAGAAGGTGAAGATAGAACACCAGAAGCCGTCTGGTAAGCTTTAACCTCTTGAGATTCCAGAATGGAAATGGGAGAGCATTTCCATGGACTTCGTGGTGGGTTTGCCGAAGACTCAGGTTGGCTGTGACTCTATTTGGGTCATCATGGACGGATTGACAAAGTCTGCCCACTTTCTTCCGGTAAAGATGAGCTTCACTACAGAGCAGTTGGCCAAACTGTATATTCGCGAGATCATGAGGCTTCATGGGGTGCCCGAGAGTATCATCAATGATAGGGACCCGAAGTTCAAATCTCGATTCTGGGAGGCGCTGCAGGAAGCTTTTGGCACTCAGTTGAGATTGAGTACATCCTATCACCGTCAGACTGATGGACAGATTGAGCGGACCATCCAGACCTTGGAGGACATGTTGAGGGCTTGCACGTTGGAGTAGGGTTCAGCATGGGATAAGTACCTGCCTTTGGTTGAGTTTTCTTATAACAACAGTTTCCATGCTAGCCTCGGCATGGCACCCTACGAGGCGTTGTATGGTAGGAGGTGTCGTACTCCTACCTGCTGGTCTGAGGTTGGAGATCGTGAGTTATTTAGCTTGGACTTCGTCCAGGATACCACCCTGTAGATCCAGATGATCAGGGAAAAGCTGAAGAATGCCCAGAATCGCCAGAAGAGTTACTATGATGTCAAGCATCGTCCACTAGATTCAGTGAGGGTGAGCACGTGTTTGTTAAACTTTCACCTGTCACTGGTGTTGGTCGGACACTCGGAGTGAGGAAGTGAGCTCGAGATTCTTAGGGCCCTACCAGATCCTTGGTAGAGTAGGACCTGTTGCCTATCGGCTTGCCTTGCCTCCGAACTTGGCCAACATTATTGCGACTCGGCAAGTGCACCGATCGTGAAAGTAATAAAGTGTACCGGAGTACAAGATCGTTCCCACGAGGATCAGAATTTCAAGAACTAGTTCACTAATTGCGTTTTAGTTGGACAATCAAAGGTTTGGTTTGAGAGAATTTTGATGAAGAGATTTGTGGTTCAAAGAACCTAAATTTAAAAACAATTAAGAACATGCAAGTATGAAATTTCAGAATTAAAAGAATGAATGAGATGATGATGTTTGATTAAGATTTAAAACAAGCGTAGTTAAGGTTTCGACTTCCCCCAATATCCTCAATATGTTATGAATTAAAAAGCCAAGAATTTGTTTCTTAATATATTGCCAATCAATTCTATCTGAGTTAATTACGGCTCAATTCCTTGTTACCATAAATCTATGTAATCTTGAAAGAACTCTAGTTTCCCGAATATTCCCCCAAGAAAACATGTATTAAGATCAATAATTACAAGATTGCATAATTACCTTATGTCTATTCCTATTCCTATTCCTAGATCACAAGGATTATGATAAACTATCAAGTCAAGGTTCATGCACCAACATTCCTATTGTCATACAATTCCCCAAAATCATTCTATAAGGAACAAACTCATAGAAAGCATTAAAAACAGATAATTTATTCAATTATAAAAGAACAGGATTCAGAGACAATTTAATTCATAAACATAAAGATTCAATTGGGTTCCATCTACCCTTAACTACATAAAAGACTACTCTAGCATACTGAATTGAAAAATAACAATAAAGAAAAGAGAACCCCAAGCCTCCATTGGTGTGATGTTGACTTGGTCCTCAGTGTTCCAGCGCTCCACAACAGGATTCCTCCTTGGAGTATGAATGAGGATGAATGAATTGGTGAATCGTTGTGAATGGGTGAATTGATCTGCTCCCAAGCTCCTTATTTATAACCACAGGAGTTGTATCCATCATTAAATCTCTTACTGAATCCATATCATATTTGTATTTGATTTCATCTTTGTTTCCTTTTTCATGTAATATCTTGGAGATTTGGTTGATGAATTGGAGCTTCAAATCTTTGTTGTATCTTCATCGTATCTTCTTTATTTGAAGTTATATCTTTTTGATGTGTTTCCTCTTTATATCTTCATGGAATCTGTTGCATATCTTGATTAAATCTTCCCTGGAACCTCCAGCAACTCTTTGGATAGTCCTTGTTGTTCAAATTGCTTGTTGTTGTCTGCCTTCACACGTTTTGGCGTCCATTAGCATGCCAAAACGTGCTGCTCGAGTGATTTTTGGTAGCTTTTTGGACGTTTTGGCGTGCTGTTGTGCGCCAAAACGTCCTCCTCCAGGGGATAAACACTTGAATTCCTGCCTTCTTGTGACTTCATCTTCACTTGATATCTTCCTTTGGTTCCAAATTGCCATAATAAGTGTTAAAAACCTTGTAAATCAACATTACGACAACATGTTAGCAAGATATTCAATTACTGTACCTTTTACAGCACAAAATCCTAATTTCCATGCAATTCTCAACATATATCAATCAGAATTAAGCCTAAAAACATGGTAAACTAAGGGTTTATCAACCATTCTCAGATTTGAACATTGTTGTCCTCAGCAATGCACTAGAATGAACTTAATGAAATTCAATCAAGACTTTCAATTGCATGGAATTCATAGGCAGGATTTAATCAGAGAATTGACTACAGAGCATTCAGACTTAAGGAAAGGATGACACATCAAAACAATAGGATCAATAATTCATCAGTAAAAACTTTTAATGAAATTCCTTAAGATCAAGAACAGGGGAACTTCCTGAGACACTCCCTCACTAGGAGTTTTAATTCTCTCTTGCTTAACTGTCTAGAGGGTTGGTGTTTCTCTCTTATTTCACTGAATCAACACTACCATATGCTTGCTTATATTCTCGCTCTCCACAGTTCTTATGATTAATCAAGCAGATCAAGAGGTCTTTCGCAAGGTTGTAACGTGGCCTGGTGAAAAGGAAGGAAAGAATTTGGGACAAGGGTTTAAAGATCAATTCAGATTAAGGAATGGAACAAGTGTTGTTCGTTCTTCAGGCTGTAAGGCTTTCTTCTTCTTTCCAGTTCGTTATTTTTCTGCTTTGAACTTTCTCTTTTGTCGTTTTCTTTCTAAGCGTATTTTCTTGCTTTTCGCTTCTTTTTTCTTTCTTTGTTTGGAGCATTTTGCTCGCTTTTCTTGATTCTTTTCCTTCTTATTTCTTTCTTGGGCTTTGCCCTTGTGCTTGTACTTTCTTCTTTCCATTGAACGCCTGCATAGTTGAAACTCATGTCCACTCCTTACTTGAAATCTGAAATTAATCTGCTATTAAGGTGAGGATTCAATTGGAGAAGTGGCTATTCACATTCAAAGGTTCTTCATGAACAAAAAGTCTAGGCTCAAAGGGGCTTTAACTAAGGAATTATCATCAAGGTTAGCTATTTGGCATCTAGTTAGAGAAAGAACATGCCTCTATCATCTCTACAGAATAAATCACAGATTATTTCAATCAAGAAACAAAGCAAGTTCTAGAGTATCTCAACAGTGGAATGCACACTCAATAAAATTTTTCTGTATAGGCTCAAAACCTCACGGCTATGAATGCACAGTAATTTCCATGTTCTATTTCTCAAACAATTTCAATATCAAACAATATACTCAATGAATCATGTCACTTCTTGCAATGATGTTCATAAAAGTGAAAATGTATAAGTGCATCATCATGCTCTGAATCAATTGCTAATTTAAACTTCCCGCCATTTTTCCAATTAAAACACTGCGAAAACTTAAAAAAATTTAGATTTTTCACATAAAATATTGGCTTGAGGTTTTTGCAGCAAAACAATTAAAAATTATCTAACTAAAACATGAAAAGCAAAATTTAAAAATTGCATGAAAAGGGATTTGAGATAGTTCCCTATCTTGACTGGAGATTCTGTCTGTGTGTACTCATGAAAATTTCCTCCGGTCTCAATCCAATGTGCTTAGATGGAGCGCGCATTCTCCATTCCTAGATTTAAATTTTTCTGTCCTCAGAAATAGATTTAAATCTAAAAATAAATCGTGTGCAAGATAAGCATAACTAGTTGATCATTCTGAAACATCATGAAACAATCTAACTCATCAGTCATAAAAGCGATAGTATGAAACATGTCACAGGGTTAGCATATCAAACAAAAATGCTAATCATCAAAAGAAAGTAAGAGGGGGAATGGGAAAAAGGATGTCTCAATCATCTCTATCCTCCTCCTCGGCATCTCGGACAATGGCTGGAATCATATCGGTGTCCTCATCTGCAGCATGTGAAGTGGTGGCCTGGGATGTCAAGGTGCTCCGCCTGGCAGCATCAAAAGTGGCCTCCTCATCGGATCCATCATAAGGTGTAGGCTGGAAAGGTGGAGGTCCATCAGGTCGAGCAGGGGGGTGATATGTAGTCATGTAAATCTGGTACGCCTGCTCCCTATGATCCATATCCCTCAGTCGCCGCTTGAGAAATCCCATATGCGTCTCGAGATCATCCTGGCGGCTATCAGTAGTCACAATTGGTGGTCTCTCAGCTGGAGCAGATGGTCTAGGTGCACGTCGCGGTCTGCCACGAGTCTCTGGTGGCGGCACTGGGTCATCATCTCCAGGAATAGAGGAGCCTCTAATGTAAGTAGAGATGTACTTGGCATCAATCTCGGGCTTCAATGGGATGACATCCCCTTGGGTAGGGATCTCCACCCCTGCTGCTGCACATAAACTCTGAATCAGAGAAGCATGACCAATTGTGGTTGTCTTGTCCTTTTTGTGGGCTATGTCATAGATACTGTCAGCTAGTATCCTAGGCAAATCCACCCGCAGCCCCATCATCACAGTATAGATAAGGACATCTTTTCTCACCACTATCTCTGTTTCATTTGTACTTGGCATTATGTTGCTGTTGACAAAGTGGTACCATACTTTAGCCACATTATTCAGCTGTTTAAGCCAAATCCTCTTAGGTTGGCTGCCATCTTTAGGGGGGTCCCACTTCTCTCCTGGAAGTGTAAGACTTGAGAGGATTGGCTCAGCTTTACCAAAGGGATCATTCTGCTCATATTCAATAGATGCAAGTGTTGATTGGAACCGGCAAGTCCTCTGTGTGGTGGTATCATGGTGAGCTGTGTGGAGAATTGCTTGAATGGCAGTAGCATTGTAGCTCACTAGTTTCCCTCTCACATAGCTAATATATTCCCTGTTGGCTCCCCGCTCTATGGTGTAAGCATTGGCATAGAATTCTCTAGCCAGTTCTTCATTTGCTTCAATTGGAAGTCTCCCAAATGCTCTCCATCCTTGGGCCACCATGATGTTATAGAAATCAGGGTGCTGCCCTTGCTTTAGGAAGAAGATCCTTGTTGGGTGGTTTGCTGATGGTGGAAAATATAAGTTCTGATAGGGGACGTTCCTCTGTTCTTGCAGAACACAGATTCGTTCCCTTAGTTCCAACCCAAGTGCGCAAGTGCATGCATCAAGTAATAAAAGGAGTATTAATGCCCAAATTATTGTTCCCACGAGGATAGAGTCCTAATTATTGTCTTACACTGTTTTATAAAGAATGAAAATGAGAAGAAAAGTTAGTAAATGAACTGTCTGGTCAAACGTTCCCTACTGTCTTGACAACGTTTCTCAAGAACAGTAAGTTCAATCTGCTGGCAAACAATTACTCGCTGCGTTATGTATGTGATCCTTCCTGTTTAGAAGAAGGTGAGATAATAATCATTGGGGTTTTATAGATACAAGATTAAATAAAGGAAAGAAAACTTACTAAAATAGTAATAGCTATAACCAAGAGACAACAGGGTGATGGTTTAAACAGTTTGACAGAAGGAACGGATTCACTGCTACACTCTTAAAGAGGCTGTTTTCTCTGCTCAAGACTTAGCACTTTTTGACTTTGTCCCAGTTTCTTGTCTGCCAACTCTGATTCCTCAGCTCATGGACTAGATGGCTCACAAGTTTCCATATTCCTATGGCTCCCTTGACTCCAATAGGTACTTAGTACAGAACCTTAACATAGACGAGTTGGCCCCTTATTCCTAAGGTGACCAGTAGTGTTTTTGCCATGACACTACCTTCCCCCAATGGCTAAGCTGTCTGAAATCCCTTCCTTATAGAAGTTCCTTTCTCAGTATGTGCCCAATTTCCATTGGTACACAATGAATATAGCACACTTAGCCAAAGAAATACAAAAAGCTTCAGTCAAGAGTTTTGAAAATAGTTCTTTAAGAGTTTCACAGTTTTTCCATTCCACAGATAGTTCAGCTCATGGCTGATATTTTAAACATAATCATTCCCAACTGAAATCCCATAGACCCGAGTTTCAGTTAAGAGATAACGAATGGAACGAAGAGAAAACACTTATATTAATTTAAAAGACAGTTTACAAAAGAAACAGAAAAATGGAGAAAGATGGTTTAATGCTCGTGCGGAGTCTTGAGGTTTGATACAGAGCAAAGGGGATGGGTTGTCACTTGACTACAGTTACAACTTAAATAAAACTAAGTTACTGACTACTACTACTACTAGGTGATCTTTTTCCTTCTGGACTTTAATCCCTCCAGAATCCGATGATGTTTTTGTATGAGGGTGGTCCTATTTATAGATGGAAGGAGAGTGGTAAGCTTGTAAATCCTTTGGAGCAAGTTGCTTGAATGAGGGGACGGGACGGTGGCAGCAGAGTATGGAAGCTGCGTAAGTTGCTGGATGGAACAAGGTTTGGTGATGATTAGCCACAGTATGCAGACTTGCCCATGCCTTGCTTTCATTTTTAGCTAATGAGAACTCTTGATTCTCTGCTCTTCACGTTTTCAGCTGCTCAGTTGGTGCACCGTCTTGCTATTTAGAAGTCTTTAACCCTACGTCACCTGCAAAGTGTACAGAGGCATTAAATGAATGGAGCAGGTGCATTAAATGCGTCTCAGTTCGTTCCCCTTTTAATATATTTTAAAGGAATACTTTACCAGACGTTCCCCCACTGTGTTTTTGTCACAAATGTGTAAAACAAGTGATTTTCATGCTGAAGTTGCTCATCAACTGAGGGAACGTGTGGTATTTTGCCATCAAAATGGGCTTAGATGGGAACGAATTTACGTCCCATCAATCCTCTCTCTGACAAAGGACTTCTTCTTGATATGCTCAATGTACCGGGTTGCATAAGCTTCGGACCTGAATTTGTGTTCATCATAACCAAGGTCTGCTGCTTGACTTGAACTTGAACCACCATTGGGGTTCACCTTAACTCTCTTTTTGGGAGCCATACCTGGAAAACAGAAAATATTCCAAGTCAATTGATAGCAAATGGATCAAGTACAAGATGTTTTGTAACATGCAATGGTCATTTGTATTGGAAACTTCCAACATAGAATCTTATTCCATTTGTAATAAGCATGCTTCAATCCATGGTTCTATGTTAACAGTCCATATTGGAAAAGATGTAATGTGTCTTACTTTCATGACCAATCTTGTGCAAATATGATGTGGAATTGTGAATGTGAATGCATGTGACAATTTCTTTGCAACTCATTCAAGCATTTTGCCAAACATGTGGTATGTCAAATTGGAACGCATAATTTTGAACCACATGTGGTTATGGAGGCCTTCTTCCTTATGCACATCAATATGTCCAATTTGTTAAAGGAAAATTTCAACCAAGTCAATCAATCCTTCGATCATGATTCTATGATACCCCAAGTTTGTTTCAAGTATTGCTAGGCTTAGTGATTGAACCAAATGTCCATTTAACAACTTTGTCTCTTTTCGGACCATCACTCAACATTCATCAACCAAATGCATATAGCTATACAATTCTTGTCATGCTTCCAATTGCACCCAACCGAACACAATCATTTTGCATGTATCTTCTTTGTGACATTATAGCAAACAGTATGTGGGCATGCTTTTGAAGGTTGAAATTGCACTATAATTTGAAGCATACGAATTCTCAATCACCAAACAATGCAACCACAATAACATTAATTGACATCCATAGGCAATAATTTGTTATAGAAACATGGAATTCAAATGCCCTAATTCGGAACCCTAAGTGTGGTGCTATATATATATATATATATATATATATATATATATATATATATATATATTATATATATATATATATATTTTTTCTCATTTTATCAATTCAACCAACACCTAGGTGGAATCCTTAAACTTGATGATGAAATAAGCAAAGGAGTAGAAGAATACCTGGAATCCTTAAACTTGAAGATGCTTGAAGAGAGTTTAAACTTAAAGAATGTTAGAGGATAAGCTTGAGAGGGGAAGAGTGCAGAGATGGATGGTGGAGGGAGAGAATGGGGTGATATGAGGTGGGGGAATAATAGGCCTTTAAAATTTTTGGGCCCGCGTTGGCGCGTTTTAGCGTGCATATAGCACGTTAAAATGTGCAGGGGCAGGGGCTACTGCCCTGTGAAAACATGAGCACGTTTTGGCGCCCAGGAGCATGCCAAAACGTGCTCTTCGAAACCCTATTTGACTCTTTCAAGTGCGTGTTGGCATTCATTAGCACGCCAAAACGCGTAGAGGCAGGGGCAATTGGTTATTTTTGGTCTCATAGCACGTTTTAGCGTGCATGTGGACGCTAAAACGTGCTATTCGAAGCTCCATTTTTGCTTTTTCATCACGTTTTGGCAGTTGTTGGGTGGTTTGCTGATGGTGGAAAATATAAGTTCGAAGTAAGAGACGTTCCTCTGTTCTTGCAGAACACAGATTCGCTCCTTAATTCCAACCCAAGTTCGCAAGTGCACACATCAAGTAATAAAGGGAGTATTAATGCCCAAATTATCGTTCCCACGAGGATAGCGTGCCAATTATTGTCTTATTACTGTTTATAAAGAATGAAAATGAGAAGAAAAGTTAGTAATGAATTGTCTGGTCAAACGTTCCCTACTGTCTTGACAACGTTCCTCAGGAACAGTATGTTCAATCTGGTGACACACAGTTGCTCGCTTCGTTATGTATGTGATCATTCCTGTTAAGAAGAAGGTGAGATAATAAACATTGGAGTTTTGTAAGAGCTAGATAAAAAAACTAAATATACTACTAAAATATAAATAACTATAATCAAGAGACAACAGGGTGGTGGTTAAAACAGTTAAACAGAAGGAACAGATTCACTGCTTCACTCTTAAAGGGACTGTTTTCTCTGCTCAAGACTTAACACTTTCTGCCTTTGTCCCAGTTTCTTTGCCTGCCAACTCTGATTCCTCAGCTCATGGACTAGATGGCTCACAAGTTTCCATATTCCTACGGCTCCCTTGACTCCAACAGGTACTCAGATCAGAACCTTAAAATGGACGAGTTGGCCCCTTATTCCTAAGGTGACCAGTAGCGTTTTTGCCATGACAATTACATTCCCCCAATGGCTAAGCTGTCTGAAATCCCTTCCTTATGGAAGTTCCTTTCTCAGTATGTACCCAGTTTCCATTGGTGCACAATGAATATAGCTCACTTAGCCAAAGAAATACAAAAAGCTTCGGTCAAGAGTTTTGAAAATAGTTCTTTAATAAGAGTTTCACAGTTTACCCGTTCCACAGATAGTTCAGCTTATAGCTGATAGCTTAAACATAATTATTCTTAACTGAAATCACATAGACCCGAGATTCAGTCAAGAGATAACGAGTAGAACGAAGAGAAAAACACTTATATTAATTTAAAAGACAGTTACAAAAGAAAATAGAAAATGGAGAAAGATGGATAGTTGCTCGTGAGGAGTCTTTAATGGTTGATACAGAGATGGAAGGAGAGGTTGTCCCTTAACTACAGTTACAACTTAAAATAAACTAAGCTACTAACTATTACTACTACTAATTGATCTCTTCCTTTTGGACTTAAGACCCTCCAGGATTCGATGATGTTTTTGTATGAGGGTGGTCCTATTTATAGCTGGAAGAAGAATGGCAATCTTGTAAATCCTTTGGAGATGCTTGCTTGAGTTGAGGATACGGGACGATGACATTAGCGTGTGGATGCTGCGCAGATTTACTGGATTGGGCAAGGTTTGGTGATGATTAGCCGTTGTTTGCAGGTCATCCCATGCCTTGCTTTCATTTTCGGCCAATGAGAACTCTGGATCCTCTGCTCTTCACGTTTATAGCTATTCGGTTGGTTCTCCGCCTTGCTTTTTGGACGACTGCAATCCTACGTCATCTGCAAAAGTGTACAGAAGCATTAAATGCATGTAGCAGGTGTATTAAATGCGTCTCAGTCCATTCCCCTTTTAATATATTTTAAAAGAATATGTCACCATCCGTTCCCCCACTGTGTTTTTGTCACAAATGTGTAAAACAAGTGATTTTCATGCTGAAGTTGCTCATTAGATGGGGGAACATATGGTATTTTTCCATCAAAATGGGCTTAGATGGGAACGGATTTACGTCCCATCAAACACCCCAAAACTAAATTGTTGGTTGTCCTCAAACAACTCAGAAATATTGTATTGGTCTGCCCAATTTAAAAGAATAACATAACAGAAATAAACTTGAGCCAGTGAGCAACCATGAACTTTTCAGAAAATGAGCTACTCTCTATAGTGAACAATAAGAGGATTCTGTCCCCAGATATGAGAAGGTTGCTGATCTTTTGTCTCACTGTCACTCATGGGTTGGTGTTTGCTCTGTCCATTCCTGGATGTGATTTTTCAGAACTTGCCTTTCTATTGGTGATGAGGCAGGGGAAGAAAATCTTGGTTTTCTTGATGTATCTCTTCAAGTGACTGTTCCTGAAGATTACTGCATAATTCGTGACGGTGGGGAGGTAGAGTATCTGTTGGACATCAGCAGGGGAAAATGATACATGTTTCCCCCTTACTGCGACCATATCAGGAGCGTCCTTCTTCAGCCTCTTCGTCTGGTATAGGAACTCTGCCACCCAGTCTAGGTTCAACTCGCGGTCATCAGTGGCGAAGAGCAGCCACCTAAGTTTGACCAGTGATTCCTTCACGAAGGGAGGCAGAACCACTTTGTCCTGATGCAGAGAAATGTTCCTTTCTAGATACAGAACGACAGTTTCTTCATCAAGCTCTAGCTCCTCACCTTGGTTGGCAACATGAGTCACTTCAAATGTAAGCTTAGTAATTTTGTTCAGAAAGGGAGTTAGGGCACCATTGCAGGAGGGATAAAGGGGTTCTGAGTTGAATGGAAGTAGTAAAACTTGAAGAAATCAGAAACCGAGTTTAAATAGACAGTGGGGGAAGAATCTGAAAGGGTTTCTGGGACGTGGAGGTGAAGGAGAGGAGGTTACAGAATGAGTGGTCATCAGTTAATGACTAGGAAGTGATGAGTGTGAAACGATGGAACGGTTCAGGTCGTGGGAGAGAGGGAAGAGGAAGGGGTGTAGTTGCCTTAATGGTTGAGGAGACGGTTGCTTTTCTGCGCGCGTTTTCAAGATTTGCAATGAAAGCAAGTTTGATATGGTTGCGTGACTCAGCAGGGACAGGTGTCCCTAGTCAATCCTATCTCCTAACCCAGGGAACGTTCCCTTTGTCTCTTCCTATCTAAGAGAAAAATGCATACTTGGAATTTTAATCTAAAAATATATATGTCTAACCTATTGCCTATTAGTATTTACTAAAAATCTATAGATATATAATGGAAATTTCTATATAATATATATATTTTTTTCATTTTGGGAATGCGTGGTCAGGGACCACCCCAAAACTACGTTCCTGGAACGGAACGTACTTTATTTGGACTGTTTGGAGAGGAACAACAGACGTTCCCTCCATTTTGGGAGTCTTGTGGTTAAGAATAACCACCCCAAAACTTTGCTCTTTGTCAGAGAGAAAATGTATATACTGGGTTGCCTCCCAGTCAACGCTTAGTTTAATGTCTTTAGCTACACATGGTACTTACCTCGTAGGGTGGATTCAGAATTGGTTGAGGGAACTTCAGTGTCCCCTGGTAGTGATCCTGGTGTTCTGGTTTGAAGGTTAGCAGCAATCTGTCCCAGATGGGACTCAATGTTCCTGACCACTGCATCATTCCTGGTGACATATTCCTTGACATAATTTTCCAGGGTGTTGATGTGTTGGTCATCTCTACGGAACGGAACGTAGTTGTTTCTCCTTTGTTCAAATGTTCCACTGCTGCTACCTTGCTGATATTGCTGCTGGCTGTTGAATGGTCTCTGGTTAATGGGTGGTCTCCATTGGGTGTTGTGGTTCTAATCTTTGATGATGGTCCCTCCAGGGCCTGAATCTGTACTGCGTCCTGCTTGTTGGTTGTCTCTGGTGAAGTTCCTGTTGCCAAAATTTTCTGCATAGCACACCAATGCAGTGGATGGACAGTCTGTTGAGTCATGAAGGTCACCACAGGCTGAGCATGGTTCTGGTTCAGTTGCTGTGAGTTGTAAGACTTTCATCCTTGGTGTGGCTTGGTCAGCTCTCAGGTTCTTCACTTCATTCATAAGTGCTGCCAGCTGGGCTGCCATGGTAGTTTGTTTATCCAGTTCTAGCATGCCTGGCTTCCTTACTGGACTCACTCTGTCTATTGGCCATTAGAGACATCTTTAAGCAGTCCCTTCTATGATTTCGTACCTTGATTCAAGTGTTCCTGTAAAGAAATATCCCCCTGCAACAAAATCTAAGTGAGATTGAGAAGTATGGTCAAGTCCCTTATAGAAAGATTGTAACACTCCCCAACTTTCTACCCCATGGTTTGGACATTTTCTTATGATATCCTTGTACCTCTCCCATGCTTCATAGAGATTTTCTCCATAAAACATCCTGAAGTTAGAGATTTCTCCTCTAACATCAGCTTGTCGGGACATTGGAAGAAACCTCTCTATAAACTTGTTAGAGAGCTCTTCCCAGGTGTAGATTGATCCAGGGGTGGGAGTTTTCATCTATGTTTTAGCTTTTAAGCCCAAGGAGTGAGGAAACAACCTCATTCTCATACTCTCTTCAGTCACACCCTCAGCTTTAAAATTATCACAGATATCTTGGAATGTGGTGAGGTGTGTGTAGGGGTCTTTTGCAGGGAGTCCATTGAAGATCCCTGCTTCCCTAATCATGTGGAACATGATAGGTTTAAGTTCAAAATTTGGTGCTATAGGGGGGAAGATTACTCCCCTGTCTGGTCTGTTCCTAAAAGGAGCAGCCAGAGTTCTGAAGTTTTGTTCAGGAGGAACTTCTTCATTGTTATCATTATGGTCAGCCATGTTTTCAGGAATTTCTTCCCTGAGTATTCTCCTTCTCCTATGGAGTGTACGTTCCGGTTCAGGATCAAAGAGAAATTCAGGTACTTCAATGGAGTGGTCAGAGTCTGTTTCAAACTCTTCACTCATAAACCATAAACAAAAAGTATAGATGTACAACAGTCTTAGTAACAAAGAGAAAAAATTATAAAAGTAAGGTTAGATATACAGTGTATGTGTTAGTAAACAGTGATAAGAACAACAGTTAGTGTTTCTATCCCCGGCAACGGCGCCAAAAACTTGTTGGGCGGTTTGCTGATGGTGGAAAATATAAGTTCTAAGTAAGGGACATTCCTCTGTTCTTGTAGAACACAGATTCGCTCCTTAATTCCAACCCAAGTGCGCAAGTGCACGCATCAAGTAATAATGGGAGTATTAATGCCCAAATTATCGTTCCCACGAGGATAGAGTGCCAATTGTTGTCTTATTACTGTTTATAAAGAATGAAAATGAGAAGAAAAGTTAGTAATGAACTGTCTGGTCAAACGTTCCCTACTGTCTTGACAACGTCCCTCACGAACAGTAGGTTCAATCTGGTGACACACAGTTGCTCGCTTTGTTATGTATGTGATCCTTCCTGTTAAGAAGAAGGTGAGATAATAATCATTGGAGTTTTGTAAGAGCCAGATAAAAAAACTAAATATACTACTAAAACAGAAATAACTATAATCTGTTGGACAGGTGGCTTCAATACTCAAGAGGGGGGGTGAATTAAGTTTTACAAAATCTTTTCGCAAAGTACCTCCTTTGATGTTTTAAAGACTATTTCTTCAAGAAAGTGATTTAATAAGGAAATGTCTAATTGTAAAAGCAAGTGTAATGATCAACAAAGTAAGCAAGCGAATATATAAAGACAATTTAAGATGCAATTTTAATACTTAAATAAAGAGATTAAGGTTAGAGAAATTGCAAACTAGATGTATCCTGGTTCGGTCACCACCACCGTGACCTACGTCCAGACTGAAGTCGCTTGATCAATTCTTTTCACTAACTATCAAGCTTGAGGGTGCTTGACAAACCACTACAACTTTTCAAGACTTCGGGCTCTTGATGCCTTACACTTTTTCACTCCAAATTTTCTTAGGAATTTGGTAACCTCTCAAATATAGGGTTCACTCCCCTCTCAAATCAAGAAGTAATATTGAGGTGATTAGAAGTGGCTAAGTACTCTCAAAGTACAGATTGAACAAATTGAAGAACTAAGAGATGTATAACTTCAAAGGAAAGATGAGCTCAAGTGTATGCAATGATCAAAGTAAGTAATTAATGAGCAATAAAAGCCTAGCAAGAGTAATAACGCTTCAATAAATAATCTAGGGTCGTGCACTGTTCATCCCAGCTGATGTGGGTATTTATAATGACACCTCCTATGAAAACTAGCCGTTTCTAGTCTTTTATAGCCGTTGTAATCCGTACATATCCGGATATTTGTCGGGCACATATCCGGATATTCTTGGTTCCATATCCGGATACTGGATATCCGGATATTCAAAGTGGAATATCCGGATATTTCATAGCAGCAGCCTTTTTGTACGAGTTCTGAGTTTCTACTCTTTCCAAATGATTTATATGATGTGTAATGCATGTTATTGGTTATGGAAATTATCTAGAAAAGTTTGTATCACATAGGTACTTCTTCCAAACCAATATTGTACATATGAAACCATTTGTTTTGACTTTTCTTTTAAGGATGCATGCTTTTGAAATATATGATTGATGAATGACCTTGAGCTCATGCGATGCTTTGTATCTATACATCTTTACATATTTATCCTAAGTCCTAAATGAGTATACCATTTGAGACTTGGATTGATGCTTGAGACTTGGTGCATGCTTTCACATTTGCTTTTTGGATATTGCTTCGTCTTTGAATCATTCCTCTTTGTTATCATCAAAACCATGTTGTCGTGGAATCATCAAGTATACGTTGTATCCACATCATCACTTTGATTCATCAATCTCCCCCTTTTTGATGATGACAAACTTTAAAATGAGAAAGAGAGTTAGTGTTGCATAAATTCATTCAATTGAAATATAATACTCCCCCTTAGTTCATGGCATAGGTTATTTTCAATTTTCAATATCTCCCCCTATTTACCTTGCAACTTGAGTAATTGAATATTTCGCAATTTAGTATATGTTTCTCCCCCTTTGGCAATATAAAAAAGAAGTAATCCAATAGTGAAAGGAGTATGCAAGTAAGAAGATAGTGTAATGAAATTGCAAAGAAAATACGATGCATATCATTAAGCGAAAAGCGGTACATAAATCAAGTAGATACGCGTAGTCCTCAAACAAAATATCAATCAAAAGGAGTACAAGCGTCTGATGCTCTCCGGCAAGTATACCAATCACACAAGTAATATAATGTGTAAGTAGAGTATCGTCTCCACAGGGATTGTAAACCAAGTACTACAATAACCAGTCCCCTTAAGTTGGAAAACTCGGTTTGTTGTTTCGAAAAATTGCGAAATGATTTTTAGTAACAATAAGAAATAAAAGTAAAGACTTGTTTTTATATTTTTTTATTTAAGAGAAATAAAACAATAACAATGAGAATTGATTTGTAAAAAATATGAGAAAGGTATTGTAGCTAGAGCGCACTCGCCTTATGATCCCCACTTCTTACTTTGGATTGATTTACAACATTAATTTATAAAATTACTCGGATAAATTATTATCTAAAATAATTAGTTAAATCCCAATCCCTTGGCAATTTAACCCTTTAATCCTCAATTGGAATCCTAAACCCTCAGCAACCCCTCATAAAAATTAAGCGATGAACTCTATAATTTAGGCATCCGCAATTCAATACACATCTATTCCTAGCATGCATACGAACCGTTATCTTACCCCCTTTCAGGATGAAAGCCCCAATATCCCTATCTAGGGTTCTAACCCTCAGACTATTATCAACTATTAGAGTGATCAATTCTAATAAAGAAAATATCAAATACGAACAAGGTAGAGATAAAGATAATTATATAAACGAACAATTATAAATCAATCCGCGTAACAAGGGTTCACATAGGGTTTGTGACCCTAACTACAATAAAAGAAAACTAGCCAAGCATAATCATGGCTAAAAAAACTCCAATATTCCAAAGCATAAAATTAAGAAGAAAAGAGAAGAAGAACTGTAGAAGAATCCTCCTGAGCTCTGCCGTCGGCTTCCTTCTGAAAAATAGGTCTGAATCCCTAATTCTGTCAAAAGGATCCTATTTATAGGACTCTTTTCCTTCTTCCAAAAATACCCTCATAGCATTACGGTACAATTTCCCGCAACCCGGCGCTAGTTGGCGCCGGTGTGGTGCTACTTCGCGCCGCGCTTCTGAAAAGTCGGAACACTTCCTCGTAACCTGGCGCCAAGTAGCGCCATTCTCCTTCAATATTGGCGCCAAGTGGCGCCACGTGGCGCCACCATCATTGTCTTTTTGGGCGCTGATAGGCGCCATCCTTCTTCAATATTGGGCGCTGATGGGCGCCATGTTCTTCATGATTGGGCGCCTAGTGGCGCCATGCACAAGGCCTACGCTGCAAAGTTCGCAATCTGGCACGGGTTTGCGCCAGTGTGGTGCCAACTTGCGCCAAATCTCTGGCATTTGTACTGTGATACATTTGTGCGTGTGGAGTCGCGTCAACAGGCTTTTTATAATTTGTAATTTTCACTCCTCTTTTTCCTGTAAAAATACAACCAAAAGGTGAATATTATTGACATAGAAAGAATCAATATAAATAGCAAATATGTATTTAAATTGCTCTCTTATGACCCAATTATTATCAATTTTAACATGGAAAAACCACACTTGCCAGAGGCACATCAGCGTCCAAAAAGGCGTAGTCCAGCTACGAAACAAAATGACAATAAGTAATCCTAGACTAAGAGTCGTCGTCATCACTGGAAGTGTCCGCATCGGAAGCAGTGGCCTCATCATCCTCATCTCCCTCAGCAGGAGCATCATGAGAGCCGCCAGCATCACTGATAGGAGAGTGAAGGCAAATGGAGGTCTCGATGCGAGTGAGACGAGAAGAGACATTCTCACGGAAGTGGTACCAGTCCTCACAGAATGCAATATGAGCAGCTTCTTGCTGCTGAAGGTAAAGCATGATGTCGTGAGAAGTATAGCCACGAGACGTGGTGTGTGGAGGAGGCGGTGGAGGAAGGCGAGTCGCAGCAGTAGAAGGTGGATCTACTGGCCTATTAGCAGCCTGCGGAGTGTGCAAGTCCTCCTCCATGTCATCAGCTGAGGCATCTCCATATGTGGCCTCATCATCCCATTGCCACTGACCATGCAAGTAAACGAAGTTCGTCTTGATAAGCAGCTTTTCTCCAAAGCAGTTGTAAGCGGGCCTGAGCTTATTTTTTGCTTCACCATCCATGGGCACACCTTTAAGCTCCATGATGCGCTGAATGAGCATAGGGTATGGCAGATGTGCAGTGGAACCATAAGAGGCATCTCTCATCTGATAGCAGAAGGTGTAGCGCCAATCAATGGGGAGCTGAGTACCAATGGCCCACATAGTAAAAAGATCATTCTCCTGAACAATGGCATGATTTGAATGCCTAGGGAGAATGATGTGAGATATCACATACAGCAGGATGCGAGCATAGATAGTTAGCTTCTTGGCTGAGAATCGGACCAGGTTTATCTGTGCAGTCTGGGGACGAAGGATGGAAGCCAAGAATGCTGCACGATCGTAGGACTGAAAGTCGGAGAAGTGAATCTCATCAAAGGTAAGTGGCTCATCATTAGTCACAAAATCATCGTCAGCAGCATCATTAATCTGAAAGGGATAGCCAACTAGCTCCTCCCAGTCATCTGGTGTGACGGTAAAGTCGACACCCTTTACGCGAGAGCGTAAAGTGCCATTAGAGTACTGGATGTTCTTGTAGAATTCTCTAACAAGAACTTCGGAGTAAGAGCACTGTAGGGAAGTAAACTGGAGTAAGTTGACAGAGTCAAGAGTTTGGCAGATATCAAACCCTTGAGCCGCCAAAAAAACAGTGTCCAAGTACTTCGGCTCCAGAATAGGGCGTGTGGAGAACCTCTCAATGAATGTACGGGTCTCTTCGAGATTCCTATCGAAGAGATACCCGAAGCCCGAGCGGTCAACGGGGGCAGAGGCAGCAGGGGCAGAGGAAGAGGCATGGGTGTCAGCCCTCCTCTTGGAGCGGTGTTCTCGTGCACCATTGTCAGCCATGGCGAGAATCGAAGCAGATGACAGAGACAGAGATGAGGACCTGCGACTTGGAGACTCCAGAAGAGGGTCGAACAGGGATAGGAGAACAGAGAGGCCACTGATATGATTGCAGGTCACGAAAATGATTGCAGGGAGAGCGGAACACTTAAACAAAAATAATGGAACGAAGTGTCTTGAGTGGTCGAACACCAACGTTGAAGTGTCTTGAGGCTTCAGAGCAGATAGAGCGGAACGTTTAGGTTTAAAAAAAAATGGAACGAAGAAGATGAGTGGACACCTGTGTTTAAAAATCTCCAGCGCGACAAATATCCGGATAAGCGAATCACAGTATCCGGATATGGATATGCGGATATGGTATCCGGAAACTGATATCCGGATATCATATCCGGATAACAATATTCGGATATTCAATTTTGAATATCCGGATATTTCCAGACAGATACGAAAATAACTAGAAAAGGCACACTGAATTCAATCAAACATGTCATATAGCATATACTTCATAGCAAAAATGTTAAGAGGCATATATAACAGGTATATTGGGCTAAGAGTTATGAAAAGAGCAAGACCAAAGCAATAGTTAAGGTATGGTTTGCAAGTTAAGAAGCTATCCATGCATGATTACAAATATGAAGGATCAATCAAACCAATTTCTCTTCGCAAATTGTAAAACACTTCTTTTGGGAGAGGTTTGGTAAAAATGTCGGCCAATTGTTTTGAAGATTCTACAAATTCTAAAATACAATCACCGTTTTGCACATGATCTCGAATAAAATGATGTCTAATATCAATATGTTTAGTCCGTGAGTGCATAATGGGATTTTTGGTGATATTGATGGCACTAGTGTTATCATACCTAATGGGGATGTGATCAAGATCAACCCCAAAGTCCTTTAGTTGTTGTTTCATCCATATGATTTGTGCACAACAACTACCGGCCGCCACATATTCCGCTTCGGCCGTGGATAATGCCACACTATTTTTTTTTTCTTGCTATGCCAAGAGACTAGTGAGCAACCAAGAAAGTGGCAAGTGCCACTTTTGCTTTTCCTATCCAATTTTCAACCCGCAAAATCGGAATCAGAATAACCTATTAGTTCACATGATGCACCTTTAGGGTACCATAATCCCATGTGTGAAGTGCCTACAAGATATCTCATAATTCGTTTTACGGCACTTAAGTGTGAATCCTTAGGATTAGCTTGAAATCTAGCACACATGCACACACAAAACATAATATCGGGCCTACTCGCAGTTAAATATAGAAGTGAGCCGATCATACCTCGATATTTAGTAATTTCTATGGATTTACCTCCTTCATCCTTGTCTAAGTAACAAGATGTACCCATGGGAGTATCAATGGCCTTGGAGTTGTCCATTCCAAATTTTTTGAGTAACTCCTTTCAATATTTAGCTTGATTAATGAATATCCCATCCTTGTGTTGCTTTATTTGGAGACCAAAAAAGAAGTTTAGCTCACCCATCATAGATATTTTAAATTCGCTTTGCATGAGATTAGCAAACTCTTCACAAAGATTAACGTTAGTGACACCAAAGATAATATCATCAACATAAATTTGTGCAAATAATAGATGATCATCTTTCTTCTTTATAAAAAGAGTTGTGTACTTAAAATTGAGAGTTGCCTTAGAGAGCGATGAGTGAGAGAGAGAAAGGTGATCATGGGAAGAATCCTGGCAAATCAAGTGAAGAACTTGACATTCTTCAAAGAAGTAATAAGAGGAATAAAGGTGAGGGAGATCAGTTTTCAAATGATGTATCTATGATACCTAGACATGAAGGTTGGATGGAAGATGAGAATGGCCAACGTTCAACCTGGAGGGAAATTCTGATGCGTCATAATGGAGAAGATGATGAATGGGAAGGAGAGGCGTCTGCTGAGGAAGACTTAGATGGGGAGGAACCTGCTGAGGAAGAGGATGTCAACCATGGAGGAATTAAGATGTGGGAGGAAGATGATGGGCGTACTTATTTTAGTTGCACCAAAAGAGCAAGGAAGAGAATGAGGAAACCTTGGGAGAAAGCTCTGATTGTTAAACTCCTTGGGAAGAAAATTGGGGTGGAGTTTATGAAGAAAAAATTAAATGTCTTATGGGCTAGAAAAGGCAAAATCAATGTCACTGATATTGGTAATGAATTTTTCGTAGTCCAGTTTAGTGAGAAGGATGATCTCAATTTTGCTTTGAACGGTGGTCCATGGATTGTTTTGGGTCATTATTTATCGTTGAGGAAGTGGGAACCAACTTTCAGACCTAATAGTGCTGGAATTGCTAAGATTACTGTTTGGATTCGGTTACCGGATATTCCCATTGAATTCTATGATGAAGCGTTTTTTAGAAGGATTGGAAACTGGTTAGGCAAGATGATCAAGGTAGACAGCAATACAAATGCTTATGTAAGAGGACGGTTTGCAAGAATATGTGTGGAACTGGACCTATCTCAGCCATTAAAGGGTGATTATGTGCTGGAAGGATTTACCAAACAAATTGAGTATGAAGGATTAGGGCTCATTTGTTTTGGTTGTGGGAAATATGGACATAGCACCGAGAATTGTTCAGCTGCTCCAAAGCAACGCAGTTCATCCGATATTCATAATGACGATCAAATTCATCAAGAGGAACCTGGCAACTCAGAATTCCATCGAAGCAAAGGATTGGGACCTTGGATGGTTGTTAATCGTCAACGCAGGAGCCGACATCCTCCTCAAACGGCCGGTGCAGTCCAGCCAGGAGATAAGAGAGTTATGACCAGCGATAATCATGATAAGGAGGAAAAGAGAGTTATGACCAGCGATAATCATGATAAGAGAGTTATGACCAGCGATCATATTCATAATGGTTCAAAAACGTTACAAAGGAATAATGATAAGGGAGTTATGACCAACGATAATCATGGTGATAAGAGAGTTATGACCAGCGATAATCATGGTAATCATGGTAATAAGGGAGTTATGACCAGCGATAATCATGGAGATAATCATGGTGATAAGGAGGAAATTACGCAATCACGGTTTGCAATCTTAACAGCTGGACCTATTAATGAGGAGGATCATAATCAAATAATTAATTCTGTTACTCCTCATATGGGGGCCCCTCAGTTTGAAATTCCTCAGAAAATATGGACTAAATCCAAAAAGTCCAAAGATACCCCTAGGACTAAATCAACGGTTCCTACTATGCATGCGGCTCCTTCTTCAAGCACGGGTAAGAGGTGTCCAGTCCAGAGTGAAAATCGTGAAGATCATACTCCCGTTCCACCATCTCCATCAATTGCTACTCCCATGGCGGTTAGTCCTATGCAAGCAAATCAACATGATCAGGAAAATAGGATGAAAGCAGATAGCACTTTGAACCAGAATCAAGAGCAGTTATATGGCACATTTCATAAAACTGGTCCTGATATATCAGTTGACAACAGCAACGACATCCAAAATCCTGAAACCTCAACCATCTCTACGTGCATGGAGGTGGACAGAGTTCACCAGGAAGATATTTCAAGAATGAAGGAAGCAAGAGCCTTGGAGTCTTGCGTTCAACATAGTTTTTAATGAATTTATTCTTCTGGAACTGTAGGGGAGCAGTGAAACCCCAGTTTCAAAAATCGCTTTTTCTGTTTACTAGGAAATATAAGCCTAGTATTGTAGTGATTCTAGAACCTCGGTGTAGTGGTCAAAAAGCTTCTGACATTATCCGAAAATCTGGGTTTAAGCATGCTTTTGTTCAAGAGGCAGAAGGTTACTCAGGGGGTATTTGGATCCTCTGGAATGATGAGACTGGTCTCGTTGAAATTGTTAATCACACAAAACAGTTTGTTCATTTTAAAGTTCAGAATTTTCATGTTCCTTCCTTTTCTTACACGGCAGTTTATGCGAGTCCTAGGGAAGAAAATAGAAAGGAGCTATGGGATGATCTGCTAAACATTAGTCTCCATTGCAATGGGCCGTGGTTGGTGGCTGGGGATTTTAATGAAATAGCAAATCGGGATGAGAAGAAAGGTGGCTGTAGAGTTAACTTAAACAGATGTTCCAATTTTGCAAATGTTCTTCATAATTGCAAGCTGCTGGATCTTGGAGGATCAGGTCCTTGGTTTACATGGAAGGGTCCAAAGTTTCTTCATCTTGATCGTGTTTTTAAGAGGCTGGACCGAGCCTGTGCTAATGCAAGTTAGAAGACTACCTTTACTGATGCTGGCGTTAAGGTACTTCCACGGATTTATTCTGATCATAGTCCCATTTTGGTCTACTTGACTAACTTGGACACAGGTTGGAAAAATCGTCCCTTTCGCTTTGAGATTGCTTGGATGGAGCATTATAACTTTACTCAGTTTCTGGCTAGGAGCTGGAATGTTGTGAAAGACACTAGAACGAATCTGCATGATCTGACTCCAAATTTAAAAAGTTGGAACAAGGTAGTCTTTGGCAACATTTTCAACAGGAAGACTAACCTATTGCATAGTATTGCAGAAATTCAGAATCATGTT